>NW_024343159.1:190097-267783 GCF_902729225.1 Pteropus medius | reverse complement strand
ACACACACACCATGTTTCATCATTCGAGTTATGATTTCCCCTTCGACTTGCAAAGGAGAATCGCAGTGGTTCCCAAAATGCACTGCGTATCGTTCTGTTCACAAACCTGGGACCCTCTCCAGCCAAGGTGTCTGTATTTCGGGCAACTTAAAATTGATTGAACAAACCTAGACATTTTAGGGAACAAAAGGAGGAGGTAATCAGAGGAGAGAGCAAGAAATCGGGCATAATCCCGGGGAATCCCTGCAGCTATATTATACGCGGGGGTGGGAGAGGGACACGGGTTCCCCGTAGGGTTTCTGTCTGGAGATATTAGGCTACAGAGTCATACCCTAATGTCTTACATGTACAACCCAATGAATTTTATATATTTATAAACTCATGAAACCAACTCTCCAGATCGTCATGTGAATCGCATTCAGTGTTTAAGAAAGAAGACTGCTTCGGGTTGTACTTTTAAAGTGAATATGAATATTATCAACAGAACCCATCTGCACGGGCACTGCTTGAAGGATTCCATAACACCCCACCAGGCGCCCTTGGACAGCAGCCCTTGGACGAGCGGGGGACGGAGGTGTCCCAACGGGACGGCCTTAGGTCTCTGGTTCGAATGCCACCGGCAGAAAAGCAGTTTTGAAAACTGGATTCATGAAATTTAGATCCTCACCAATCCAGGGAATACTCCCTTTCTGCGCAAAGAGGAGACAGCATCCAGTGGGCCCGTTTTGGTTTGTAACGCCCTCATTTACACGCACAGGTTGTGTTCGGGATAGACGAATAAGCGGTTGGCTCTAGGGAAAGGCGGCTGGGTCGCTGAAGTCGTCGTTCGCACTTTTCTCTGGTGGCATTCACGCCCCCCACCCCCAGTCCCCTGCCGCGTCCGCGCGCGGCCGGCAGCCCAGCGGCGGCGTCCACGCGGAACTCCTGGAGAAGCGTGGGGACGCGAAGGACGCTGCCCCCGGTCTCCCATTTTATTGGAGATTTGGCTGTGTGGCGGCCTTGGGGGTCCAGTTTGTCGTCTTGGTCATTTTTGAAGAAGCCGTTTATTGGAGACCGTTTCAAACACATCCAAAGTAGAGACTAGCGTCATAAACCTCGCGGTGCCATCACCCAGACACAATCCCGAGTTTGCACCGGCAACCCCGCGGAGCCCGCCGGCCTGCGCCCTCTCCACATGTGGGACTTAGAGCAGGCCCGTGTCAGGATGAGAAAGGAGACAGAATCCGCTTCCTCCCCATCCCCAGCCTGTGGTGTGAAACACAGTCAGACTGGGCCATTGCTTCTCTTGTTAGTCAAGGCCATGTTGGCGGTAGGAAATCGTTGTAGGGGAGGAATAGTTTCCGCCTCCCTCTTGGTTTTCCTGCCTGGAAACCATATCAAAGATATGAGGCAGATTAGCAAGAGAAAATGAGCCAATTTTATACCTGCGTACGTACTGGAACCTGGCACACTTGAGAGAGCCAGAAGCCCCCACATGCAGGGGAGGTAGAGAGGTGGAAAGGGAGCGTGAGCCGGGTGATGTACCGTGCCCTGGGGGCCTCAGAGTCGTGGTTAGAAGAGATGCTCAGTAAACAGGAGCTTCTCCTGCCCTACAGGTGAGCCAGAAGGTTACCTCCCATAACCTTGTTACCGGCAAGGCCCCTAATTCCAGTTCTTCCCGGTGGATAACGGAGGGGCAGGAGTTTCTCTTGAGCCCAAGGGTAAAGTTGTCTTTAGATCAAAAGGATCCACACAGCACAGAGGCACACCTTGGGGGACCCGTCCTGAACCCTCACAGGGTCTTGGTGTTTATCCAGAGATTCATTGTCCTAGGCATCCAGGTAAAGATGATAAAATATTGACAATCAAAAAGGCAGAGAAGTTTGCTTTAAGCAGTTTGAGAGAAAGACAGAAGGGCCCACTGCACAGAAACGTTCACTGTAGCGGGAACATTCACCCCAGCACCGCCTGCAAGTCAGCTTTGATCAGCACCGAGGAACGGATCTCACTTTGTCTTTCAGTTGAACTAAAAGTGAAATCAAGAGAGTATCCGAATGCGGCATTTCATAGTTGCTATGAATTTTCCCTTGGAGGTTTATCTAAGGGCGAAGAATTTGTAAACAGCGGTACTTTTCCATTCACACGCCTCCCCTGCCTCCCACGTGCCGGGTCTGGAGAACATTCCATTGTCCCGACCTGGCTGAGCACGTGAAGTAATCTCCCGCGCCTGGCTGCAGGCACATACTCGTCGCATGACTGTCCGCCGTGTCCGAGCTGCGGGGAAGACTCGGAGCTCAGAGGAAAAGGAAGGGGGCGCGGGGGGCGGGGGTGCAGAGCAGAGAGAGGTGTGCGAAGGTACCAGCGAGCAAACGTGGCACGACCTGGCCGCGAGCAAAGGCTGGTGGTCTGCCTAGTGCCGTGCTGGTGGGATCACGGACAAGAGTCTCGCCCCAGAATAGGATGAAGGCCAAGATCGTCCTCCGGTGAGGGCCACAGGGGCAACCGGGGAGCTCACGTGGAACTCACCTCTCATTAGCTGCCCAGAAATAAACAGCGGGCAGCCGCTTTGGCTGACACCGGCGCTGAACGCGCCCTAACTGCTACAGGGTAATCCGCAGAAATTCTCTGCCCTCCTCAGTGCTCCACACAGCTATGGAGGCCAGACTCTAATGGCCAAGACTTTCTGCAAGTTGGGTGCTCCCCGCCCCTCAGCGTGAGGCTTTCGTGTCCCCAATCCCAGAGAACATACTTGGCCTTGACACTTTACAAGGCCAGACTTCGCAAGCCCCAATCGAGGGATTCAGCCTCCAAGTACGAGTCATTAGATCAGCGCTGAGAGGCAGCGCCAACTGGGACCAGTAAGTTTACCTCCAGGGAGGGTGGTGGCAGGCAGGCAGGACCGCAAGGAAAAAGGGTGGTCCAGGAGCGCCACCGCGTGGTCATGGTGCGCCCTGCACACAGCGCCTTTAACAGCCCAGTGTGGCCATAAGAGAGCAAACAGCTCCTGGGGTGGGTCACGGCGATCTACACAAGACTGAATAAGGCAGCGTCTCCTAGTGTTGCCAGCATCTCAGACACTTCACCTATGGTCCCAGGAACGTGCTGTGCCCTGTTGGACCTGGCCATGCCTTCTTCAGCATATCCTGGCTGCTGAGTCCTGATGCCAATTCACCTTTACCTGGGAACCAGTATTGGTCAATACCTTTTCTTTCTCCTTCCATCAAATTTAATTTATGCCTGTGCTTCTATTAGGATGATGCCCTCAATTTAAGAACTTGACTTATTCACTCAATAAACGGTAACTGGCTGTCCCCAAGAAGAAGGACCCATCTAGGGACATGCCTAAGCCTTGTCCTCGAGTCAGTTATGTTTTCAGAATGGAAAAGATGTCATAAACTTAAAAGGTGAATCGCGTAATACATCTGAAAGCAGTAAATGACGTAGGAAAAAGGAGTAAATAGAGGCGAGGCGAGGGCCAGCTGGGTGAATGGGAGGGCATCTGGATGAGCAGAGGAGGGTGGGGCGCATCTGGAGTAAGGGTTAGGTGAAGGATTAGATGGCCGCTCCGAGAAGAGCTAATTTTTTTGATTTACTGGCATTTTTTAACTATCCACCTTTGTATTTGCCTGTAAAACACTGCTCCATCTCCTCAACAGGTTTGTTTACTTTATTAGCCACTGGTGGCAGCTTAACAATATAAAACTCCTTTTTTTTTCATATAAAGGGAATTGAGTCTGAAAAGAGAGATTATGCCAAAATGGAGTAAAAGGAACCAATTTGGTGGTTCTGCTTCTGTTTGGGGGTAGGACTTCTTGAGATTGAAAGAATGCATCACCTGCGAGAAAGGACATTTTTATTCTTTGGGGATAAACATTTGAGGACTTTTTTGTTGAGCCTGAGGGCAAGAGGTAGGCCTTAAAGTTGATCACTGATTGTGGTTAACCATTTAGATTTGTATTTTTAAAAGTTCATTCCACTGGCATTGACAGTCAGAGATAGGGTCAGAGAGGGGTATGGGAAAAGACTTGGGGAGACAGGGCAGAGGTCATCTAAAGGTCAAATGAGATATGGTGGAAGGTGGGACTGATGTATTGTCTGACGGCAGAAATGAAGATACTCAGAGTTTCTAAAGAGGGTCCATGCTGGTCTGAGTCCAGGATTATTCCAGCCACCCAAGTAGCGGCTGCCAGAGAATCAAGGTCTTTCTCTGGAAGGCAAGAGCAGAAAGTGTGAACCACAAATCCATATTTATCCAAAGCGAATGGGCGATTTGCTTTAATTAAACGAGTTAAGAGATGTAACGATCTTACAAATACTCTCGCACATTCTACATTTAAAAAATACTCCTACTTGTTTATGTTTATCCAATCGGGCACTAGATCCCATCTTACTCTCAAGGCAACACTCCAGCTGTTGTCTGAGTATCTATGATATAAATATAAAATGCATCATGTATCAGTACAAATATGTAATAGGCACCAAATCATCTTTTATAATAAAAGAAATGTCACATATTTACATTTTAAGACATCTTATTCACAAAATCAAATTAAAAAAATATTTTAAAGTTCACAACTGATTATTTCAAAAAATCTAATGAAAATTTCAGAACCTATGTTTGCAAAGTTAAACTACCTTTTCAAAACCTAAATTTAAAAATGTTCAAAACTTTTTAAGTTAAAATTTGAAAAATTAAAATTTCAAAACTCAAACCATGTAAAAAAGTGAAATTTAAATTAACTTTAGAAGGTCACAACTGGGTCCCTTGTGTAAAATGCTATTTTGGTCCTAGACTACACAAAAACCTTCCCCGACTTCCAAAACTCCCGGAAAACCTGCCGCGTGCCATCTCCTGGAGGTCACAAGAGTGCCGTAGCGCGCGTTACACTTGGGGACCGCTTCCGCTTTCCTGAGCCTCTCTGATCCACTCTCGGGTTTGAACCTCCCGCTGACCTGCGACCTACCTCCGCCCTCCGCGCGCCGCCTGGCCCCGCCCGCTCCTCCCAGTCTCCACCCACCCGCGTCGGCCCCGCCCCCGAGCCGCAGGCTGTCGCACAGAGCGCGCGTCAGACGGCGCGGCGCTTTACGGCTGTCGCGCTTCACGTTTCGGCAAGCATGGAGGCAGAGGAGTCAGAGAAGGAGGCCGCGGAGCAGGAGCCTCTAGAAGGGGGAGACCCGGAACAAGAGGCGGAGGAGGAGCAGGACGAATCCGAAGAAGCCGCCGGCGGCGCCAAGAAGCGAGTGGTGCCGGGCATCGTGTACCTGGGCCACCTCCCGCCCCGCTTTCGGCCTTTGCACGTACGGAACCTTCTCAGCGCCTACGGCGAGGTGGGGCGCGTCTTTTTCCAGCCCGAGGGTAAGTGCGGGGGTCCCAGGCGCGGAGGGGTAGGCAGGTCGGTAGTGTGCAGGTCTCCTAGGGCCGCAGTGGGGCCGTAGCGCTGTAGGCCTGTTCTCGGAGAGCTGCCTTGGATTTTAATAAAGACTTTTCAGAGTTAGGGTTGACTGGCATTTATTTGAGATCGAAGAATGGCTATTTGGGAAGAACTCATTCAGGCACAAGCCCAGACAGTGTTCTGATTAGGAGACAAATGGTGTTCAGATTAGGAGAGGGGAAGAGGAACAATTATGTTGCTGTTGGTGCAGAAAAGCTAACAGCGATGCTGATGCTAAATGATGTTTTTAATTTCCAATCCAGTAGCCATCAGTCCGGCAGTTGTAATATCTGCTTTCTTGTTATCTTTGCAAACCGTTCTTGGAGTCACAGTGCTGCTTCAGGCCCATTCCAAAGGTTATTTTGCTGGTTTAACATTCCAAAGGTTTGAGGCGTAAGAAACATAGGGCATTTTCTCTGGGATGGCAGCTCTGGCTCCATCTTAAAGCGGCTCCGTTTATATTTTGACAGGAGTCGACGTTGAGGAAAGGATTGAGTTAGACATAGGGAGAAAGGGTGGACTTTGCAGAGAAAAGACCTTGAGATAAAGTCCTGGCCACAGGCAGGGCTGGATTGGGTGGTGCTTCAGTCTCCTTGACCACTGCTCTGTCTTGGGTGGCAGACGGCTTCGTGAGGCGCAAGAAGAAGGCAGCAGCCGCGGCCACAGGAGGAAAAAAGCGGTCCAAGTACAGCAAGGACTACACCGAGGGCTGGGTGGAGTTCCGGGACAAGCGGGTAGCCAAGCGTGTGGCGGCCAGTCTGCACAACACGCCCATGGGCGCCCGCAGACGCAGCCCCTTCCGTTACGACCTGTGGAACCTGAAGGTGAGGAGCTAGGCTTGTCTGCACCTGTCACCCCACCTTCCCAGCCCCAGCCCAGGCACCTCTGTGACCTCTTGTTGGCCCTGCTCCCTCCCGTTTTCTCTCCATGCCTGCCCTGCCCAGATCTTTTCTTGTTTTCCTGTCTGCAGTACCTGCACCGATTCACCTGGTCCCACCTCAGCGAGCATCTTGCTTTTGAGCGCCAGGTGCGCAGGCAGCGCCTGAGGGCCGAGGTTGCCCAGGCCAAACGTGAGACTGACTTCTATCTTCGAAGTGTGGAGCGTGGGCAGCGCTTCCTTGCCGCCGATGGGGACTCTACCCGCCCGAACAGCTCCTGGGCCTTTGCCCAGCGTCCTACCGAGCAGGAGCTGAGGGCCCGGAAGGCAGCTCGGCCAGGGGGTCGTGAACGCGCTCGCTTGGCCAATGCCCAGGACCAGGCCCGCTCCAACCGAGGGCTCCTTGCCAGGATCTTCGGAGCCCCACCACCATCAGAGACCGTGGAGGAGACCTCACTGGTTAGGGATTCTTGAGGGGCAGAAAGGCCCCTTCCACCTCGTAGCCCAGCCCAGCCTCTGTCCACTGACGACTACACAGGCAGACATTTTATTGTGTTTCTCAGACCAGAGTCTCGGGTGAGTGCCCAGACATAGAAATTTTGCGGGGCCTCCTCCCCTTTCCAACCCCTATGTGTGCCTGGCTGAAGCACCTAATTCATATTAGTGTGATTATGACTATTACAGATACCTCTTTTTTCTTGTTTGAGTCTTGACTGCCTACCTGCCGCCCATTGGGGCCCTCTAAAAATCCCACTTCCTGGCCCCAGGAAGAGCCTTCCATCGAGCTAGAGATAATGGTTAGTCTAGGCAGCTATTTACCAATCACAGGTGCAGGCAGCAGCAACATCCTTTTTATTTAGATTAACAGGGACGTGGGTTAATGGGGTGCACCTGGCTTGGGAGCCACCTTCCAAATGTTTTTATAGAAAAAATATTTTAAAAATGCCTCTGTAGTTATGGGCGAGAGCAGGGGTTGTGGGTAAGTTTCAGCTTCTATCTCCTTGTAACCCATTTGCTCACCTTCGCTCCATCTCCTGCTCTGGTCTCAGAACCTCCCTGTTCAACCTGGACCCTTTTCTGTCTAACTTCTTAGCCATCGTACCAGTCAGTATCTAATTCAGCACTTAGTCACCATCTGAGCGCGGGAGAGTCAGTCCGTAATAACACATGGCCCTTGGCATCAAGAGTCTACGGACCACTAGGAAAAGACAGGTATTGAAGGAATCAGCATAGCGGTTCTTCAGGCATCGCAGACGTGTAAGGGGGCCGTGGGAGGGTATGGCTGATGCTCTCTGGGAGGCGAGCGGTGCCCTCAGTGTGGAGCTGATGCCTGACAGTCTTCAGACATGGGTCACTTTTCAGCTCGTTTCTGAAAAGTGAACAGAAGTCTGAAAGAGCCTGGTGCACTACAGTTACACAGCTCCAGGGATGGAGTGTTGGGTTCACCCCATTGCAAAGGGGGGTGAAGCTCAGGAGGTAGTGGGCGCTCCGACCCCAGTCTCAGTTCAGTTCTTGCAGAAGAAGCCAGACTGCACGATCAGTGTGGCTGTCAGATACACAAAGTGTTGGCTGAGGGGCTCTCTACTCTCCCCTGCCTGTCCACGCACAAACCTCAGCCCCCATCTGTTTACCTGGTGAGGAACCCTGTAAACCCGAGTGGCAGGAGAGAGAGTCCCCTGGGAACTCAGTCACGCCCGGACTACGCCGTCCACCCAGCGCATCCGCGAGGCGTGTTTCTCAGCAGAACCTCCCATCCTTCAGGCATGCTGGAGGCGGCGGCCAACGTCCCCGCTCACAGCCCAGGTCTCCATGCTCACCGCGGGCTTGCTGGCGCCTTCGCCCGGGGAGCGACGCGGGGAGGGCACGTCGAGCAGAACAGCTACCACAGAGGCCAGTATCGTCCCAGGTGTCCTCTGCCTAACACCGTGGTCTGTGACCAGCAAGGGTGCCGGACTCCACACAGGTCATCAGTGGAGCACTGGTGGTAACTGGATTCTGCCGCCAACTATGGTCAGTAAAAACCATACTCTCCCGTGTACTACTCACGTCACACGGTGCGAAGGCTCCCAAAGGACCCTCTGCCTGGAGACGAGCAGACAACTCAGGTTTCACTCCCTCCTCCTTGGCATCAGATACCCCTAGAGTTCTAGGCAGTACAGTGGCCTCAAGGCCACATGAACAGCCACTTTATCCTCTTTTTCAGCTATATCGAGGTATAATTGACAAAACTGTAAGCTATTCCAAGTGTACATTGTGATGGTCTGATGTACATGTCTACCGTGAAAGGATTCTTGAATATCTGCTTTATTCTAATACAAGTTTACAGGAAATGCTTTTTCTTAGTACAGTTGAGGCAAAAGCAGAGTTCTTCAGAACAAATGTTTATTTAAGAATTAAGGGAAAACAAAAACATTAAAGCATAGGATACATTGAATACAAGTGTCCCATTTGGTCTGAAATCTTGAAAGTTACTCTTAACTACTTACCTGAGGTAGATCTAGGTTGGCACTGTTGCAGGACAACCTCCATCCATCCCAGAAGCTACCTTCCAGTGTGGGTTGCAGGCTCCCAAGTGGTCCTCCCCAACCTCAGGTCATGCTATATGAATAACACCAACACCTTTTCCCCACGGTTCGAAGCCCTCAGACCTGTTTCTTACCCCCAAAGTTCTCAGCTTGAGGGACGGTCCGTTCTCAGTTTACTTGAAGACTAGAGACAGTTACCAGTGAGATTAGTTGAAAGGGTCAAGTCGTTACCCCGCCAGTGACAGCAGCTCTGTCCCCTTCTGCACGTTCTAACAAGGAGTCGTAAGACGAACTTTCACCACCACGCCACACACCCACACTACCTCAGTGTGACAGTTAGCAAACATGCCAGCGATACGCATGACTTTCACCAAAAAGAAACAAGTACATCTTGTGTGTTCTATCACACTGGGCAACTTTAATGGTGTAAGAGCTATTTATGAAAACTAAAACATCTGATTGAATAAACTTCCAGGATCTGTTGGCTAAAAGAAAAAAGAAAAAAAAAAACCCTAGAATCAGAGTCCTTATTATCACTATGAGCTATATCCACTGCCCCTAAGATCACCAAGGTCAGCCAGTCACCAGGATCAAAGCTTAGAGTGACATCCGAAGCAGCAGTCGGCCACCTCCGCGAGTCCAAAGGCCAACGCTCCCTGGAGTTCAAGCATTCTGCTGAGGTGAACCAGAAGACCTAGACTGGCGGCAAAGTACTTATGCACCAGTCCAGACTCCCAAATACTGCAGGGGTCAAGTACATCAACTGCCTTAATCTGAGGGGGGAAAGTCCCTCAGAAGTGTCTTTAGAGACCCCTGGATTGATTACTTACAGAGAATGTGAAAGATACAAACTATCGTTAAACTGGAGATAAGTGCCTATCCTTAAACCTCTGATCAATCTGCCAACTGCTCTGCCCTTCCAGCATTTAGAATCCTACATTCCAAGCCAAATAAATACCTTATATTGTGGTGACTGCAGTCCTTTCCCTGGGAATAAATAGTATTCTCTTTCCTTGGCAGAACTGAAACAAACGAAAGGCATATCATTACGGGGCTGACTCTGCTATAAAGAGGAGGGTAATGGAGTTAAAAATGCCAGCTTCGGAGTCAGGATGGTCAAAATCAGGAAGTCTGGCTCCCCGCTCTAAGGCGGCGCTGCGTGTTCCTCTGCCCGCACAGGCCCTTCAGTCTTCCCTCAGCTGTTCTGCGGGAGCTGATGCGACTGTCTCATCACTGACAAGAGAAACGAAGTCGCGAAAATGTGGACACTGGCAGCCCTGCCACTCTCGTCCAGGAAATTGCGTTTCTGAGTGGAAGAGAGCGACCCTCTCAGGCAGAACTTGCAAGTACCAGGGACGCTCTGGAAGACGTCTTAGGGAAGGGGAGCCTTTGCGGAAGGGCCTCGCCTCGCACTAGGGGAGAAGCTGTGTCGCCTCTGCGAGGCCGGCCGGGAGGGGTGAGGGGTGAGTGGAGTGTCCCACCCAGACCCACTGCCCCGCTGCGTCGCTCTCACGACCGGCCAGTGTCCTCGGCTACTCCCAGCACCCAGGCCCCGGGCCAGCCCAGAACAAAGAGACTCAAAGACAGAGTCAATGTACGCCTGTCCCTGACAGTAACACATGCCACACTGTCTACACAATCACGGTCCCTTCCTTTATTGGGTTTCCAAGTTTTAAAAAGATAAAGTAAAGCAACCATTAAGCGGTTCAGATCAAAGAAAAGCATCTTTACCTGAGTTGCCCACCAGCCTGCTCTGACCTGGCCCAGCGCCCCCAGAACGAGCCTCCGAGCGGGTAAACACTGGTCCCGCTGCAACCCGCCGCCCCCAGCCGCCATCTCTACCCCGCGAGCGCAGCGTGTCGCTGCTCTCCCTGGGACGCGCACAAAGCCGCGGCCACCTCTCCTGGGGCGAAGCTCTGCAGAGCAGCCCCCGGGGACCAATAAGGTAGAAGTTTCTAGCAATGCTTCGCTCAGACTCGGGGTGCTCATGGGACTTTCACTTGCGTGAGTGCCCTGCGGACCAAGAGCTGGTGGCTGGCAGCTTTTGTGCCGCAAACCCAAGCGGGCTCTCGCCATCTCATGCTTTTGCCACATTCAGGACAGTTTCACCGATGTGACCTCTCTGTCGGAAGCTTTGTGCCGCGCTTGCCGCGGGGTTTCCTGGTCCGGCCAGCTGCGCGCACGCCTGGCGCGCGGCCACACCCAGGGCGCTGCAGACTGGCCTGGCTGCGGTTCCCAGGGAGGCGGCGGCGCGGGCTGCAGGGTCCCGCACGCCGCCCGCAGGTGGCCCGCATGCACTACCCGCCCGGCTCGGGCCGCGGCGGCGCCGGTCAGGGCGGCTCTCTGGGCGCAGCATTCGTCAGCGGCCCGCGGCCGCAGGCCCTTTGTCCCCACTGGTCCGAGCTCGGAGGAGGGTCTAGGGGTCGCCAGCACTCTCCACTTGCGGGGGCCCGCGGCTTGGAGCCGCTTGTCCCTGTGGTCACCACTGCCTGCCCGGTCAGGTCAGGACAGCGGGGCGGCTTCCGGCGCGCGGGGAGGGCTGCGCCCGCGCCCCCGGTCCCGGTCCCCGACGTGGCGGACGCCGGGCCTCGCCCCCGCCGCGGCTGCCTGCTGCTGAAGGCGGGCGGCGCCCTCGCGGGAGCCCCTATCGCAGCCGCCGCCGGGGGGCTCCTCGGTGTGAGTCCTCGCCCTCGGCTGGGCGACAAAGCCCATGCCCAGGAGGAAGCCGCTGTCGCGCGCAGGCCACGGGCGGGGCTTCTCCTCCACGTGAATCCGCTGGTGCACGATGAGGTCGGAGGCGCAGCCGAAGCCCTTCTCGTACTCCAGGCACCGGAAGGTGTGCGTGTGGGTGGCCTGGTGCCGGATCAGGTTGGCGCTGCGGGTGAAGCTGCGCATGCACTGCAGGCACTTGTAGGGCTTCTCGCCCGTGTGCACCCGCTGGTGCACGATGAGGTCGGACTTCTGGCCGAAGCGCTTCTCACAGGCGCCGCACTTGTAGGGCTTCTCGCCGGTGTGCACTCTCTTGTGCACGATGAAGGCGGACCGGTGTCGGTAGCTCTTCTCACACTTGTTACACTTGTACGGCCTCTCCCCGGTGTGAGTCCTCTGGTGGCTGATGAGATCCGACTTCCCACTGAAAGCCTTCTCGCACTCCAGACACTTGAACGGTTTCTCGCCGGTGTGCGTCCGCCGGTGCCGGATGAGGTTCGTGCTCCGGCTGAAGCACTTGTCGCACTCGCTGCACAGATACGGTTTCTCGCCCGTGTGGCTCCGCTGGTGGACCAGCAGGTCAGAGCTCTGGCCAAAATTCTTGCCGCAGATATCGCAGGTGTAGAACTTTTTACCTGCGTGTGTTCTCTGGTGTCCCGAAAGGGCTAGGTGGTGCCAGAAGCTCTTCTCGCATTTGCTGCACTTATACGGTTTCTCATAATTGTGGAGCCTCTGGTGGGAAACGAGATCTGAGCGCTGGCTGAAGGTTTTCTCACACATATCACATCGATGAGGTTTCTCCCCGGCGGGGGTTCTCTCGCACATAATAAGAGCCAGGTTTTCACAGAAGCTTTGCTCACATTCAAGGCA
The DNA here is from genome assembly GCF_902729225.1 of Pteropus medius. Classification (NCBI taxonomy): domain Eukaryota; kingdom Metazoa; phylum Chordata; class Mammalia; order Chiroptera; family Pteropodidae; genus Pteropus; species Pteropus medius. The sequence continues at coordinate 255,391 of NW_024343159.1, read as the reverse complement.
CTGGTATACGTGATCATCTATCTGGGTAATCTCACGCACATGAATAAGAATCTTTCGGCCCTCCTGAGGGCACACATGATATATTTTCGCTTTCTGAGTTCTCTGATTCTCTCTCTCTTCCGAAGTGTACATTTCTGTGGCTCTCTCCTAGGGAGTTTTCCACCTGTTGTCTTGACCCATCGTTTTCTTCATTGTTGTTCTCTGGATAAGAACTTAAAAGATACACCTGTATTACGCCGTTGAGTCATGAGCAGATAATCTCTACGAGTTTCCAGCATCATATACATTAATTTCATACTTGGTATTTCCAACCCTATGGGACAAAGGAGAGATATTTATATTCCTATTACTAAGAGAGAATGCTCAGCACACAGCTCCCACTCAGTGGCATTCGGCCCTCAGTCAAAATCACTGTAGAAAAGACAGAAGTTGGCATCAGAGTCTGTAAGTGCTCTAGGTTTGGCAGGGGCTAAAATCAGTTCGTTTTCCTCTCTGCTAATATAAATGGAATCAGCAGTGCACAGGGGAAAGTGCTGGGAAGAGTCATTCCTTCGTGCCCCGGGTGATCTCAACCCCAGGTTCATCCCCTTCCGGTCGCTTAGGCTGAGTACTGAAGACAGGGCCGACGGCAGCGCGCCTGCCCCGCATTCCCCACGCGCCGCCTCTGCCGCTCGGCTTTCCTCCCCGGCACCTGTCGCCTACTGTACTATACATGTACGTCACTCACTTATTCACCGTCTATGGCTAAGATATGGCCGCTCTTTCCTTAGCGTGCAGAACAGTGCCAGGCACACCGCTGGTCCTCAGTAAGCACCTTATAGAAATTCTACTTGTGTCATCCCGTAACGAATGTCGGCTGAATGCCACAGGGTGACAGCTGTGCGATGACATGCACTTAGAAGAGGGAGGCACGTTTCGAAAGACTGAAGAAACGGGAGCTCACCTAGAGCCTGAACGGCCGGAAAGCAGCGTTTACTTCCTGGTCCTGAGAATCTGATTTCTCAAGGAAGATGGCATTCTGCAAAACACAAGGACAAGACAAGAATAAACAGTCACATGTGAGAGGATTCAGCACTAGATCATTTCACTCAAAGAACCTGAAAATGGCTCAACCAGTTTCCTTAAAAAGAACAGATGGCTTCTCTTATGCAATCCTGCAAGTTCGGTTCTGAAGAGGATAATCACGGTCCTAAGGCATCCTACACGACTGAAGAAAAAGGGCAATACGGAGTCCATAAGCCATCCTTAGGGTCACGGCGACACCGGAGCAAAGGGCCTGACACCGCAAACAGCAGGGCTGAACCTCCCCGCGGGCTCCCGGGCTGCCCGACCCGAAGCACAGCAGGCGCTGCACAAGCGACGGCGACCCGGCCGCCGCCCTGCCCTCAGCACCCTTCCTTCTCCGGAGGGCATGCAACCGTCACCATTTTGGTTCTTGAAAACTTACGACAGTCTAAGCTGCTTCTTATTTCTGTGAGAAATGATTTGGGAGGCGGTCGATGATGGGTCAATGATGGGCACAGGACGTGGCGGGACAGCAGACTCATGCACTGGTTTCTCCCCTCAGCCCTTGGTCTGCCTTATTCCAGGCCACTGAGACCCGGTTCCCTCAACAACCTTTCTGCCACCGAGGACCAGAAGCAAAAATGGGAATACTTGACCCAGACGGCATGTGGGGACATACAGCCAAGGGTCTCCATGACACCGAGTCCGTGGCTGCCGGTACTGAGGTGAAGTGTCTCATCGTCCGGTTCCAGGTGAGATGGAGTAAACACACGGCGGCCAGCTTTCCCACTGAACATAACTCCGAAACCTGCACAGAACGTACAGAGCGGTAAACACGTTCTGTAAACGGACGCGGGTGAAGGCAGCACAAAGCGCCCGGAAGAGGACTGTCCCAACGGCGATGCTCCGTCTCAACAGCATGAATCGCAGAAGTCGGGGGACCCGCAAAATGTAATTCAACTGAGATTTTTCAAAAAGCCCATGAGCTTCCACACCAATGATTTAAAATTGACCAGTAAATGGACAGAAAGCTGACTTAAATGTAGAAAAAGAAAATACAAAACATCTCTGGAAGAAGAAATATATAGAACATGGTAAGAAAACAAAGCTGGGGGGAGAGTGGCTGCAGAAATCCCCAGCACATCTTGTAAAAGTGATGAACACAAGAAGAAAAACAAATGCGCCACACAAAACCCATGCTCCCCAAACCCAGCTAGCTGCCTCTGCCTCCGACTGCAGGCTGGGCTGGGGGTGGCGGCAGGGGGCTGTGCTGGCAAAACCAACCTGAAGTTCACCATCAGAAAGAGAGAACCCACCCTAAGCACAAAACAGTTTAGAAAGATTTCGGACCAGAGCGAGACAAGGAAGAGACTTGGTTGGCGTGCACGTAGGACCTAACGAGGCAGCTCTGGAATGACATTTCCTAGGACAAAGGAGAGTAGAAGGGAAGAGAGAGGAACCCTGTGGGCCACACTGCAAAGGAGAAAAGGAACAATGGGAAGTTAAGGTCCTTCAAGATGAAAGAAAATTGAAAAACGATAAATAAATAAATAACTTAAATGCATACTCTGTCTCCTCTACCATCTTCTAAAAATGTCATCCAGTCTTCAAACAAAAACAAAACTTAAGCACAATGGCAAAGTGATAAAGTGCTGCTGAACCAGCCATCTTGTGAAACATTTTCTTCTAATAAAACAAATAATTCGACTAGAACCTGGGAGGAGGAGAAAGAAAAAAGATCGAAGTGAAATAACCTCATGGATTACTGTATTAACAGCAGGTAGGAGTTAAAGGTTACTATTAAAAACTGGAAAACAGAGGACGAGAAGTTAAATAACAAAACGGGACTAAAATATTACGGATGATCTAAGTACACAGGTAGCCATTACAACAAATACCAAACATCCTAATATATATATTTTTTAAGTAAAAGAGCAATGAAAACATAGCATGTAGGAAAAAAACAGGACAAATATTACATAAAAAATACGAGTGTTGAGACCAAACATACCAATCACATCAATGAATGGCCCGTTAAATGTGATTTTTACCATGGCTCACAAAGCAAGACCCAACTATGTTAAATACAAGAAACACCTAAAACGAAGTGATCCCAAAAGGCTAGAAATAAAGGGAAAAGAACACCAGGCGAACGGAAACAATAAAAGGGCTTCTGGGCACAATAACCAGGCAAAGTGGAGTGCAAGCCAAAATGCATTAAACATGATAAAGGACACTTTTTTTATTGCGAAAGCCATAATTAAAACAAAGCTTATAACAGTTAATGATTAGCTATGTACCAGATTATATAGCAGTCACCTTTATGAAGCAAAAACTACAACACCAAGAAACATAGATAAAAACATTAATAAGAATACATATTATGTCAGTAACAGGACAGACAAGCACTAAAAATAAGTAACAATGCAGGTCTAAATAATCTAATTAGTTAAGTAAATCTTATGGGTATCTATTGAAACTTACACCCTCATAATAAGGAATACGCATTCTTCTCAAGCACACATGAATTGATCACAAAATCTGTCATATATTAGGTCATCAAGGAAGCATTGGTAAGTTCCACAAAGTGACATAAGCAAAACTCTGCAGTAAAACTAGAAATTTATCAAAATATCAGATAACAAAAGCTCCCCATATGGGGAAAAAATAAACTATTAAAACAACTCTTCGGTGAATGGGAAAATGAAAAATTAACAGGATTCTAAATCCTGATAATTGAAAATATTATATATTGTAATCTATGGAATAAACGTAAAGCAGTGATCAAAGGAATATTTATACTCTTAAATACTTTTTATCAATAAAAATAAAAAATGAACAAACTAAATTCTCAGATCAAAAAGCTAAGAAAAATGTATATCAAAACAAACATGGAAGAAAATAAAGATAAAAGTGGAAATCAATGAACTAAAGAGAAAAACAATAAACCTAATTATAAATCAAAATCCTTATTTTGATTAACTTAAAGAAACAGATAAGCTACTAGCTAACTTGATGAAAAAATAAGGTAAAAGCACACATTTACAAAATAAGAAAGAATAAGGAAGAAATAACTACCGAAACAGAAAAAGAACAAACCCACATACACATAAAAGCCACTTTGCAGACTTCTACACAAAGAAATGTGATAATCTTTGAAATAAGACTGTTTCCTTGGGAAACAAAATTTACCCAAATTAATCCCATTAGAGCCAGAAAGTTTTAAAACACCAAAATGCATAGAATAAGTAGAAAAGGCTATTAAGAAACTAACCTACAAAAAACACTAGACCTAGATTTTTTCATAAGAAAATTCTAACAAACTTAGAAAGACCAAATAAGCCCGATGCTTCATGTTTTCCAGAGCACTAAAAATGAAAAAAAAAACCCCACCTAATTCTTTTGTGAAAAAAGTTTAACGCTGATAACTAAACTTGATGAAAAGAGCATAAAAAAAAATTTACAGCCCAATATCAGTACCAATGTGAAGAGGGCCAACAAAAATCCAACACCACATTCTTATACAAAATGTAGCATAAATTTTGCTACTTTTTTACATTGTTGCATGTAACACACATTCTTACACAAAATGTAGCATATTCTTTTACACTGTTGCTTTTTAAGATTTACAATTTATCCTGGAAATCCTTCCACATCATTCCTAAAGGTTTTCTTCACTCTTTCACAGCTGTATAGTACCCCATTGCATGTGAATATACCAACTTTATTCAACCACTTTCTTCCATGTGGGCATTTAAGTTGTTTTAAATATTTTCAAATTGCAAACACTGCTATGAATAACTTTACCCGTGTGTATTTTCATATTGTTGGAAGTGTATCTTCAGAGTCAGTTTCTAGAAAGGGATTATTAAGTGAGATATAAATGCATACCTATGCGTATATATAGAGAGATGTAGACAGAATCATAAAGCAAACATAGTAAAATGTCAACATTTAGGGACTATGGGCAAAGCCTGTATGGGCATACTTTGTACTATTTTGCAACTTTTTTGCAAGTCTCAAATTACTTCGAAATTAAAAGGTATTTTAATTTGCTTTTTAAAGACCATGGTAGCTGAGAGTTGGTATACCCTAATAGTTAAAATTGAATGTTCAAACTCTGAAAGCAGATTTTGGTTCAAGTTCCCGCTGTGCTCCTTTGTAGCTGTGAGAACTTGGGTAAGTGACTTAAGTCCTTCGGCTTCGATTTCTCTTTCCATAATGCAGATAAGGTACAATTACATGCCTCAGGGAGTTGCAGTGGAACTGAGAAGTGTCAGTAAAGGACTCAGCTCAATGCTTGGGTTCCAACAGATGCTTAAAAAATGGCAGGTTCTAGTATTTTCTCAGTTCCATCTTCACATTCACAAAAACCCTAACATTCAATGAGCCCATCTTCTGTGCCTGCCTCTTGTGTAAAGCCTTGTTCAAAATCCATTTAATTAACTAAATAAGCATACAATAACTCAGCAAGTTAATGATTAATACAAAAATTATGTAAATACTAGAAAAATAGTTATGGAGAAACATTATGAGAAAAAAATTCAGAATCACGAGTAAGTAAAGATATGCAGGCATACAAATACCCTGGGGGGCTCACGGGAGTCTGGCTTTTGAAGACATGTATTACTGTCAAGTTCAAAAGGGAGATAGAGAGGAAATAAAGGTTTCCAAGCTTGGTCATAGCCTGGTGAATGAATCAGAGGATTCCCTATTGTCATCAGCCCAGGGTAACATGTTTGCCCTAAAGAGCCAATAACTGTGAGGTACCAAGAAGAAAAAAAAAGATTTTTAATAAGGAAATCATGTTCTTGTTCATATCCAAGCCTTTTAGATGTCAGCACCTTGAAAATAAAATACAGTCTAGTTGTCAAAGCTCAAAGTAGACCGGAACACTTCTCTAGTTCAAAAAACTACAACTGTTTCTTGTAATGCTCAGAACAAATGCAAAGTTCTCACTGCTCTATGTAATGGGCACCTCCACCTATCTGCAGCCTCACAGGCCACCTCTGAACCTCTGCACATGCTCCTTCTGTCTAGAATACTCTTCCTCCAAGTAGCGTGCTCCTTTATTTGATTCAAGTCGCTGATGGAAAATTCCTTCCTCAAAAAGAGGCATACCCTGACTTTATCTAAAATAGCCACGTTCTCTTATCCTGTTGTATTTCTCTCCCAATTTATCATCACCCAACATTGTGGTATACACTTTACATTTGTGAATTTGTTTCTCTCTCCAACTAGAATATATTGTCCATTAAGGTTAGAACTTAGCCTTTTGTTCACTGCAATATCCCTAGCATCTAGAATACATTAGTTGAATGAATGAAAAATAAGATTGTGTAAACACCAGGACAATAAAAAAAAGGGGCCATTGTCATCTTTGGTGCCCCAGTAGCAATGCAAGAGGCTAGGCTAGCAGCCCTGGCTGGACCATCTGGCAAACCTAAATATATTCTTCAAATGTTGACTTCAGTGAACCCTCCTCAAGAGGTTTCTCCTACCTCATCCAAGGAAGAGACTGGTCCTCTCTCCCACGACCAGGGTCAGAGTGCACAGAACGAGCAGGCAGGCGATAAAAGTCCAAGCACGGCACAGGCAGAGCACAGAACTTAAAGCTCAAGGTTGTCCTTATAGTTAAAGGGCGGTAGGACAAGCAGACACTGTCCATACAGCATCACCTGAAAAACAGGTCATTCTTACCCTATCAGGCCCTAGGCTAGAGATTACTTCACTTGTTTTTCGTCGATTGTGTGGACTGTCTCATTTAATCTTCCCAAGAACTCTGTGAAATAGGTGTTAAGACCAATGTTTGCACCTTACACATAGAAAGCCTGATGCTCAGGACAGTTAATAATCACCCGCAATCTCACAGCTGGCAAGGAGTGAAGCTGAGATTTAAACTGCCATGTTCTGATCACAGGGCCTGCCTAGGCATTGGGCAGACTGCCTTACTGAGCTGAATCTCGAGAAGCAATAACTACAAGCCTATTGTGAATATGCATGTTGGAAAGGAGTATAAAATACACTTAAATTGGTAGACTAGGACCCAATTTTATCATTCTGCTATCTCAGAAGCTAAAAAAGGGTCGTTTCCAATTTCCATGTATCTTTTCCCATTCCTTCTTGTCTTCCCCCAGTCCCCCTCTCCTCCCCCTCCAAAATCTACCAAATAGATACAAGCTGGCATGCCACTTGCCATAACAACAAAGTCTCCAGACTGTCTTCCTTTTGGTTCCAAAAGGTCTCTAAATATAACTATCTACGACGCACAATTCTTCCCTCTTCTAGGAAAAAAAAATCAACAATGTATAAATTTATCATTTTTTTTTGGAATTTATAATTTTTCTGGAGCTGGATATCTAAATATTGGTCCCATTTATTCCCAAGTCTGGTCAGCCTCCTTCAACCATATCTAACCTCTTCCCACTCTGCAAAAAGAACTTGCCACTGGTAGCCATTGGTTCAAGACAAAAATATCAAGAATCCTGGATAGTGACTAACTTCATAATAAAGCCCTGAGTACTGTTTCACTTGTTTTATTTTTTTCTCCTCCTGCTAATTGTTTTTGTTTATAATATCTCAACCTCTAAGGTCAAGGACTCATTCTTCTGCCATTATAAACCCCAAGATGTAGTTGATACGTGTATGTAACATAAAGTTGTATATAACTCAGGTTTCCAAAAATGCTTATGGAATGATCGGACAAACCAGATTCTTCTGCACGTAGATTCAAATGCAACAGAACTAATCTCTGCATTAAAAATGGGGGGTAGGGGAACTCCATTCAACGTACTTGGGATTTCCCCAATATGAAAGACACACATCGCATAGAAAAGTGCCCAGCAGTGTTTACTATTATTATCTCCGGGAACGACCGTACTGAGCGTCTCTGCTTTCAACTTTTCATTGACCGCCTTCGACTCCGGGGTCAGCGGGTCCCAGAGCCGCGGGGTCGCGAGGAACAGGGCTGTCCCCACCCGGCTGAGGCCGCCGGGTCTCAGGCCCCGCCGCGCCCCCCGGATCCCGGCCGCGCAGGCCAGTCCCCTCCCAGGCCCCGCGGCCGCGCTCACCCCGCGGCCAGCAGCGCCGCCCCTCGTCCGCGGCACTTCCGGTTACTCTCGGACACTCGGATCTGGGCTTCGCTGCCGCCACAGGCTCCGCGGCGGTGGACCTGAGGGCTCACCCTCGGGGAAAGAGGGAAAGCAAACCTGGGGCCGACGAGAGCCAGGAGCAGCTCCCTCTGCGCGGCTCGGCCTGGGGCGCTGGGGCCAGGCCCACCCGCGGACGCCTCAGGGCCGACCAGGCCGGCTACGCGAGCGCTCTCAGCCCGGCTGGACGCGGCGGCGCGGCCCCGCCCCTCGTGTCACGTGGCCACGGCTCCGAGAGACAGAGCGCCCCGCCCCCGGCCTCCGCGCCAATCAGAACGAGCCTCGCGAAGGGGCGGGACCCTGGGGCGCATGCTCGCTGGGGCCCTGGGCGTTGCTGGGCGGAACCAGCGGGAACGGGCACCTCTCGGACCCGGCGGAGGGCCCGGATGTAGGAGAAGGCCGCTGTGTTGCGGTTTCGGATTTCCGGCCTCTTTCTTCAAGGCTGTTGAAAGGGCACTGGAGCCAGGAGTAGAATAGCAGAGACGGATGTCGCCAACCATGATAAAAACACCCCCAAGGATCAGGATGAATGGAGGCTCTCGAGGTGTTAGGATGAGGGAGTCGAGGTTACATTAGGTGGTCTGGGAGCGCAGAGAAGGAGCCTAGGTTTCTGGGATCCGGCCTCGGGGCCGGATCCACGGGCTGGCCAGGTGCTGGGGTGGGTCGACATCCTGTGTCTGCGGTAGTTGGCCTGGAGCCTGGGTTCGTGGCGCTTGCTTCAGCTGCTGTTTGAGTCAGTCATTTCATCGTTCCATGGCTCTATTGGCCGGTGGGTGACGGGGTATGGAACGTCCGCCATGTGCCCTGAGAGGGTGGCCATTGTAGTGTTACTTGGGTAGCAAAAAGTTTCTTAATCAGAGTGAAGCACACAGGGTGACCAGGAACACAAAGGTGGGCATGGTAGTTTCGGTGTCCGCATATCAGGCTAGAAAGTGATATCATAGTCTGAGTAGGTGTCAGCTGTAATGAGGCACCATCGGTGCCCGTGGCTGAGGGCCAGAGAGCCAGCGTGATCAACCTACCGGACCTGGGTGGGTCCTGGTTTGCAGTTAACGTGTCCCAGGTCTCCTTGTTGGCAAGAATCACAAAACTGTACTTACTGTGTCTTTAGTATTGGCGTCTTCCAGGATTATCCCTCGGGCACTGGCCCATTCTTATGTCTGAGGTTGACTTGCATGTCCAGTCTGTTGACATATCCAATGGCCGGTTGGTGTGATACACTGGGCACAAGCTTGATTGGCATGAGAATTTCATTCATGTTTCATTTTAAAAGATCCTTTGTCATGAGCACACACCTGAGAGGTATATATTTGTTCATCCCAGGCACCAAGCTGCTGTTACAGTTCCTGTCCCCACATGGAGACAGTCCAGTCATTCAGTTGCCATTCTCTTAACTAGATGGTTATGCCCTGGCCCAGTGAGAATATTGCAGGTATGGTGTAGGGGGGCCTGAATGGTTATCGCCACTACATGTAGTTTGGCCCATTGCATGGAACATCCATATTTAATCCCTGTCAAAAGATGGCCATTTCTTGGCCAGATGGTAGCTGCAGCCCAATGGATTCCATATGCTTTTAGCTTCACAGAGCCACCAGTAAGCTGTGCAATATGATCAGCAGGCATATTTCTGAATCTTAGGTCCCCGGGAGCCATATGAGGAGTCAAAGCATCACCGATGGGTCGCATGGTCTCTTTTAGTAAGCTATTTGTTCATAGAGTCTACTGGTCCCTTGGGGTGATGGAGCCAGGTCTTGGACGTGCCGTTTGCACTGGAGCCTGTGTGATTCCATTGGCAGGGTTCATAAGCGCTCAGGTAAGAATGGCACGTTCAGGTCACAGTGTCACCTGTGCTCTAGCCATAGAACATTTGGCTTCCATCAGTACCCAAGTGCCAGCAAGGAGCTGCTGGTTAAGAGAGGTGTATCTGATAGATGTCTCAGGCGACTACGCTGCAAAATATAAGGCCAGTGTACCCCAGTGGCAGTTTCCCGAAGCCACAAACCTAATCAGCGTGTGGGGGGATTACAGACACCCGTAGTCTTATCAGGCTAGCAGGATCCAAAGGTCCCAAGGGCAGGGCCTGGGCCACAGCTTGTTAAACAGCTTTCAAGGTTTGCTGCTGCAGAGGCCTCTATTTAAAACTGGGTGCCTTGCAGGTCACCTGGACTAAGGGAGCCAAGAGAGCACACCGGTGGAGTACATATGATCTCTAGTACCCAAAGAAGCCTACTAGTGGTTGGGCCTCCTTTTTATTAGTAGGTGTAACCAGGGCCAACAAATTTTGTTCAACTGAATCTGGGAAACGTCTTTGGCTTCTTGGCCAAGTGACCCCTAGAACTGCACCTGCTGTGTTGGGCCCTGCACCTGATTCAGGCTTATAGCCCACTGGACCTTACTATCAAGATATCAATGTAAAGCATGACTGAAACTTCTGTGGGGTCTTAGGCTTATCGAAGGTCCAGTCCCGCTCACTGGTGGCACATTGCAGGGGAATTAAGATTTTATATATATATATAAAATTTTATATATATATAGTTCTGACCCTCATGCCACAAGGGAATAGATAAAGAAGGCTTTGGCTAAGTCAATAACAACGTACGAGTCTCTGGTATGGCTTGTCACTGTCTCAGTGATGGTGATGACATCCGGCATGACAGGCACCAGGGGCAGAACCTTGACATTCAGCCTGTGAAAAGCCACTGCCATTTTCCATACCCAACAGACTTTGTGACCAGCCAAACTGGACTGGTGAATCGTGACAAAGTAGTATAAAGGACTCCTGCTTGCACCAAGTTCTGAATTAACAGAGCGAAATTCTTTTCCCCCTGGGACTTGGTGTTTTGTTTGACAATAATTTATACATTTGGGTACTCTGCTATTAGGTGCACATATATTTATAATTTTTCTATCTTCCTGGCGAATTCACACTTTCATCATTATATAATTACCTTTCTTTGTGTCTTGTGACAGTTGCTGACTTAAAGTCAACTATGGCCACCCCTGCTCTGTTTTGATTACCATTTTCCTGGAATATCTTTTTGCATCCTTTGACTTTCAGCCTGTACGTCTTTACATCTAAAGGGCGTCTCTCGCAGACAGCATATAGTTTGAACTTTTTAAAGAAACCCTTTAGCCACTCTATGTCTTTCGATCGGGGCGTTCGTCCGTGTCTATTTAGAGTACTTGCCGATGGGTACTGGCCATCTTGTTCGTTGTGCGTCTTGTGGCTCTTCTGTCCCTCTTTTCCTCTCTTGCTTCCCGCCAGCTCTGTCCCAGGTGAAGTGCAATGGGCTGACGCGTCCATTTCAGTGTGGCTCTTCTTGACTACACGTCTGCTTGGGAACTGCACCTCTTAACTGGTTTCTGGAGGCCTCCCAAAGGCTTTGGGGACCATAGAGCGTTGTTACGTTGGTGTCTCTGTCAGGGAACAAGGTCTGTGGCTTCCCTTTCTGCCACTTGCTGTGTCTCTTCTTGTCGGCACTGCAGGGGGCAGGGTTGAGGGGTTGGGCTTTGGGGGAGACTCAGCTCTTCTCATCCATCTATCAATAAAGACATCTGTCTAATTAAAAAACACTCTTGCCCTGAAAGCTGAATGTGCCACCGCCACATGCCCCAGCCTTTTCCCTAACGCTGACCCTGCAGGAGACACCTCCTTGTTTAGCTTATTGTGCATTTTCTTCTTCAGTTCTTGTCTGTCTCTCTCACACCTTCCAACTGGGAGGTGGCTCCAGGAGGGCGGGAAGTTTTACGTTTTATTCTCCCTTGAATCTCTGTTCCCAGAAAAGTTCCATAATAAGGTGTGCTCCAGAAATACTTGCTGGCTGATGAAAGAAGAAATTATAAAAGAAGTGACTTGCCCCTTCTGAGCACGTGTGGGATGTTTTGAAATGCTTACTTGTCTTCATTTGCTTGTCTTCCTTTGTGCTCCATGTCGGGGGCGGGAACATGTCCTTCCTTCTGACCAGCATGACATCAGTTCAGGCAGGCGAACTGACCAAGTTTCAAAGAAAAAACAGCACTGCCCTCTCTGAGGCTCGAACTCAGGACCTTCAGATTATGAGACTGACGCGCTGCCTACTGCGCTAAGAGGGCGGCTTGATGCACCTTTTCCCCCCGATCAAAATAAAAGCAAATATTACTTTCAAAGTCCTACCACATCACCAGTTTCCAGTTTTCAATTGATCCTACTTGAAAAATCACTCCATATGACCCAGAGGTGCACGGGAAGGACTCCACCCAGAAATGGTGGGGTGCACGCCTCTCGGGATTTACCCAGCGACGGGACCTTCTGGGCTAGGGGACCAGGGTCCGCCGTGCTGTCTTCTGCTCTTCTTGTGTTCCAGTGATGTGGTTTCCTGCCGACGGGGGTCTCAGTCGCTCTCGTACTTTCCATGGTTTCCTTTGTTGAAAAGACACATGGAAGCGCCGGATTCATATCAGTTTACAGACTGGCAGAATAAATAGTCTCAAATTTGTCTCCAGTCCACACTGTCTGTCTTACTCCATATCTCCACTTGGATCTACATGACTGGAGACATTTTCCCTACAAAAAACACAAACAATGTAATAAAAAGCCTCCCTGTTTATTCTGCCTTATGTGCCATTAATTATACCAAGAGATTTGTGGAGATTATCTCATATAGTCCAAGTGAATTTTGGCAACAAAACTATGTATCATTATCTGCCCTTTCCACATATAATGGAGGTTCAGAGAAGTTAAATCGCATTCCCAAGGGCCCAGAGCTGCAAAGCGGCAGGGCCTGAATTGAGAAGCAGATCATTAATTTCTAAAACTTGAGCCCTTCCTCTGCTCTAGCTCATCGTCTCTCTCTGTTTTCCACAGTAGTTCATCCATCCACACACCAGAAAGTCTAATTCTCAACCTCCTCTGTGCTGGCTTTCCAAGTCAGCGTCGACTCTTCCTTCTTCTTCAAACCTAACACCCGACAACTTGCCAAATACTGAACATTATTCTCGTGCAGCTCTTTTGAATCATTCAGTTCCTTTCCACACATTCACTCACTGCAGCAGGCTCAGTGAGTGAGACGGAATCTGACCACCCCAGAGCTCAAGAGCTAGAAGGGTAGACAAGGACGAGGGACCATCCACTTCCAGCTTCAGCACTTTCAGCCTTCCTGGCATTTACAGCTAAATAACCCTTTCTAAAACACCAGCTTTAGCAATGTCACTCTGAGGCACTCTCACTATTCCTGGTTTCTTGGTTTTGATGTATCTTGCTGTCTCTCAACTCATTGGCCCTTCTACCTACATCATGGTTTTGCTCTATAAGGTCGATTAGATCCATTGATCGGTGGTGGTGTTTACATCTTCAGTATGTTTGCTGACATGTTATCTACAAGATATCTACAAGAGTGTCAACATCAGCAACTATAATTGTGGATTTTTTCCCCTCCCCGGTTTATCAGTTTTGTTTGTGAGCTCTACATTTGAGAGTGGACATCTAGGACAGTTACATCTCTCTGATGAACAGACACTCTGTGATTTTGTAACATCTCTTTCTCTACCTGGAAATTATCTTTGCTTTGAAATCTACTTTGTCTCATATTAACTTGTCCAATTCAGTTTTTTTTCCCCCTTGGTGCTTGCATGGTTTAACTTTCCTTACTCTTTACTTTTACTCTACCTAAGCCAATATATTTGAGGTGGGTTTCTTATAGTCAGCACATGTTTGGGTCATAGTTTGTTTTTAATACATTCTGACGATCTCTACTTTTTTTTAAATTTTTTAAATTTTTTAGGCGAGGCAGCCCTTGGTTGACCTCACAGATTGCAAGGACCTTGCCAAATCCTTTATTTTTTAATTTAATTTTATTTTTTACACCTGCGGCACCTGGTCTTCCAAGGTGGTCTCCCATCCAAGTCCTAACCAGGCCCAACCCTGCTTTGCTTCCGGAATCAGACGGGATCGGGCTTGTTCAGGGTAGCATGGCTATAGACCAACCTCTACTTTGAATTAATGTGTTTAGATGATTTTATATTTAATGTTCTTATGAACATGTTTGTATATAGAGCTATCATTTTATACTTTACAAATTGTTCTCTGTTTTTCATTCCTCTGCCTTCCTACTTCCCTTTGGCTTTTAAAAACATATTAACATTCTATATTAATATATTGTTTATTTTGCTCTGTCTTGTACAATGTTTAGTAAGCGGTCTAGGTATTAGCGTTGTAAGTGCTTAATATTTACAGTGTATTTTAGAGTCAATATTGAACTATTCATGTTGAATATAGAAATCTCTTCACCATTTAGGTTCTTTTACCCTACCTTCTTTGTGTTATGTTTATAGTACCTCCAGATACAATGACAACTCATCGCTCAAAGTTATAAAATTTGCTTATGATCATCAAGTTTACTTCAAAGATCTTCAGAGCCCAATAGTCTATTACCATATTTACCTAGATATTTCCTATTTCTGCTATTGTTTCTTCACTCCTGATGTTCTAAATTTCCTTCTGTTATCATTTTTCTTCATTTTGAAATCTTTGCTAATTCTTTTTTAGCTGTCCCAGTACCAATGAATTTTCTTAGTTTGCCTTCAAATGAGATGTTTTTCACCATTAGGTCTGAAGGATATTTTTGCTATACATAAAATTTCGGGCTGGTGATTCCTTTCTGTCAGCTCAGCGCTTGAAACATTGTCTTTTATTTCTTTCTAGCACCATGGTTTCGGGTAAGAAATCCCCAAACACGCAAATGTTTGTTCCCCTTTCCTTTTCATCTGGCAGCTTTCATGGTTTTTTCTTTTCTTTAATTTTTAGCAGTTTGATTGTAATATGTCTGGATGTGGATGTTTCGGGGTTCACTCTGCTTGAGGTTTCCTGAGCTTCTTGAATGGCGGGTTATGCGTTTTGCGCTTTCCAGGACCGTGTCAGTTCAGTTCAGGGCCAAGCTACACAAGGACACAAGGAGAAAAATAGCAACTTGGTATACCTCCGCCTTGAGGGATCACAGCTCCTCTGAAGAAACAGAAAACGAATTACAAATTGGTAGCTCTAACTGTACTGAGCATAGAGCCCTTGGCAGCCTTGTGTTGTCCATGCCCATAGGTCAAAATCCGAGGGAATGGCACGTTCGAAACGTGCCAGGTTTTGCCGTTTACTTCAAGGGGTCAGAGGCTTTGAGGGTGCCACCCCAAAACCAAGGTCGGAATAGCAAAACCTGGAGAATGCGGGCGTCGATCCCGCCACCTCTCACATGCTAAGCGAGCGCTCTACCATCTGAGCTAATTCCCCGGCTGCTGCACGGCTTTTTCCCTCCAATTTCCCGTTTATGAGAAGATGTGCGGGCTCCGTCGTTCACCGCTGTTTAAGTGGCTCAGGACAAAAGGAAAGTCAAGGCCGTTAACACCGAACCTGCACCAATAGCGCATCCTCTCTAAGAAAGTCTTCATAAAGAAAGCAAGGGTGCCCCGTGCCGAAAACACAGAGGGACACCGGAAATAATATACACGGCTTAAAAAAGAAAACCCACCGCTGGGAAGGGAGAAGATGTGCACGTGCCGAGGGGAGATGCGGGGAGAAACTGCTCCCACGCACGCAGGGCGCAGCGCCCTCAATGCCCCATGCTCCTGTCCCCCTCACCTGTGTGACGGGCAGCGCCGGACACGGCACAGCACACGCGCTGCCGCACAGCAGCTGCCTCGTGGGCCAGCGAGCAGCAGGTGATTCTGGACGGCGCTTGGAAAGGGACCAGCTGCCTTCTCCCTGGTCCTGGCACTGCCCCTACCGCAAGGGACAGAGGCGCCTGGACTGCCGTCTCAGCCTGCGCCTGCCCGGCCGACCCCAACCGCTCCCTTCCAGAGCTAAGGCAGCCGGGCCCGGCCGCCAGGTGGACTCACCTGGGCGGCCCCGCGCAGCGCTGCTCGGTGGAGGTCCGAGCGTCCTGCCCTGTGCGTCCTGCCCCAGTCCCAGAGCTCTGGGCTAACTAACGCTCGCCGTGGTCAAAACGTCAACGTCAGAAGTGTCGACCCCTGGGGCGCATCTGTCCCCTCTCCCTGTTGCCACACAGTTAACTCAGCCCGGAATCAGCCGCGCCCGGTTGCGGTGCGTGCGCGGCGATGAGTGGGCGGCGCGGGAAGGAGCAGCGGCTGGCGAGGTTCGGCTCCGGAGCCGGGTACGGTCTCCCGCCATCGCCGCCCCGCTCCGCCCCGCCCGCCAGCGCAGCTCAGGAATCACCTGGAAGAAACAGGAGAACCAGACGTGTGGTCACCTTCAGAGCATTGCGAAAGTACACTCCACGTCGATGTTAAAAGGGCACCGAGTGCTGGCATTAGAACTGGGGCCAGGAGATGGCAGGAGGGGGACCCCAGGGCGCCGGCTGGTCCTGGTCGTTGGTCTAGGGCCCGTTTACACGCCTGTGAATCCATCGGCACAGCCCGCCGGGATGCTCACTTATAGCTGTGCCGCTTTGTATGTGTGCCTCTGGCTCTGGACAGTCATGTCTCACCGTCATGGCCCAGAGCTAGCTCTGCCTGTAACACTGATCATGTTTTGTCTCTGGGGCTCTGTGTTTCTTATTAAAAAAAAAAAAACCATCTAATGGGTATGAGGTGGTATCTCATCGTGGTTTTGATTTACTGTTAAGGATTAGTGGCGTTGAGCATCTATTCATGTGCTTATGGGAGTGAGGGGCAGCCCTGTGCTTTCCCTGAGACAGAGCCTGGGGTAGCAACAGGGGAACTTTTAAAGGCTGAGTGGTTAAGACAGTTGCCCCCTACAGCCTTTAGCTCAACTGCCTATAGTATGTCATGGGTTTCGCCTGTTTTCTAGCAGGGCAGGAATCTCATTTAAAGGAGAGATTTTGTTCTCTCCACTTGAATGTGTCCAGAGCCCACATACAGAAGGGAGCTGAGCCTACGGTGGGTGTTTCGGTATTCGCTGGATGATTAGTATCAGGAAGGCAATCGGCAGGCCGGAGGGACAGCACATCGGCCCTGCCTCGCCCAGGGGAGACCCCTGAGCTAGAGCTGCCGGATTCCACGTCTCCCTCCGCTCCACCGTCGGTGAGCGCTGCAGCTGTGGAAGCCGTGGCCTGCGACCGGAGGGGACAAGGTCCTAGGAATAGGAAGGGGCTCTCGGGTGGTTTCCCACAGCTGGTGACCATTCAGAGCTCTCAGGGGTACAGGCAGGGCTGCGCCCTTTGCCATTTTGTCCACAAGAACTCAAAAAGTCGCAGCGCACGGGAGGTGGTTGCCCAGTTTGGGGTGGCGGAGCTAACACCTTGACCCCTGGGCCCGCAGGTGTCGGGAAGGCGACTAGGGCTCCTCATCCAGGAATTGTCACCTGGAACCTGATGGGGGCCAAGTCGTGTGGGGAGACAATGATCCAGGCAGGTGGAACAGCCTGGGTAAGGACATGGTGTCTTAGGACAACCACATATAGAAATCTAGTATATGATAAAAGTGGCATTTCAGATCACTGAGTAAAAGGTTTTAATGATAGCTTTTCGGTCAATTATACTGGAAATTTGGAAAAAAATAAATTAGATCTATTTCTCACACCACACACAAGAATAAACTTGGTGCCACAAATATATATTTGCAACTTTCTTAATTATAAATTTTTAAAAATATTTAAATCTACAAGACAGCTGAAACAGCTTCCATGCCCCGCCCCCCTCCGAATCGATTTCTCGCCGGTGAGTTTCACAGCCTCAGTATCCCTCGGAAAACGGAGGGGAAGTGGGCAGCCTGACCCCCTAGAAGCCACCCCATAAGTACACAGGCATTTAGGGGATCAGAGCTCACGGTCCTTCGCACGCGGTGACCGGGACACGAGCTCACGGGCGCAGGGCCCCTGCAGCATCGAGGGGGCGTCACCCTGCAGCCCCCCGTCCTGTTTCTAGAAGTGTTTACTCACCGTGAGTCAGGACTCTGGATGTGCCCGCTCCCCAGACTCGGAGGGGACCCCGGGCCCCTGTCGCCCAAGAGCGACCAGGCCGCAGGGAAGGGGCGAAGGCCTGGCACGCGTATTTCCATCGCGTCCCGACGGCTTCCTCGCAGCTCCCTCCACCCCCGGCCCTGTTCTCCTCCATGGTGTGGAAGGAAAGAAGGGGACCCTTGTCCCCACGTCTTCAGATGTCTCCCAGCCACGTCCCAGGGCCTCACCACCCAGGACGGCCGGTGAGTTCCCGAGAACAAGGCCTAGAAGCATGCGCTCCCCACTACAAGAGCGCGGGGACGAGGTGGCCGAGTGGTTAAGGCGATGGACTGCTAATCCATTGTGCTCTGCACGCGTGGGTTCGAATCCCACCCTCGTCGGCCAACAGTGCAAGACCGTCGGTAGTGTGACTGCGAAACGAACCTTGGGGTCTCCCCTCCGCTGTTGGTTGGGTGTGGGTCACCTGCCCTCTTTTAGGCTGGCGCAGCTTCTTTCTCCTTTTCCTCTGACTCCCGCCTCTGTGAGCAAGCAGGTGAAGCGGCCCTTGTCACAGACCAGGAAGTAGAACGAGGGTTTCGCCCGCCTCCCCAAAGGTAGTCTCCAACTTTAGTTTTACTTTTATCACTTGAATTTTCTTCGTTATTTATCACCAAGTTTTGCTTCCTAAACGCCATTGCTTACCTATATCTGAACTTTATATAAATAGAAACATGTTTTTACTTTTTTAATTTTTTCATTCATGAAATTCTGTACGTTTTATTATTGATGCCATACATGTGTTTTATCTATTTCCATTTCCGTATAGTGTCAGTATGAATATACCACGACTTATTTACTGTTTGTATCCATCATCCATTGCTGTGTAGCCAATTACCCCAAAACTTAGTTGTATGAAACAACATTTATTATCCTCCAATTTCTGTGGCTCAGGATTCTAGGCGTGGCTTTGCTGGGTCCTCTGGCTCAGGGTCCCTCGCCAGGCTGCAAAAGCGTGGGTAGGGGCTTCTGGTATCCCAAGTCTGCCCTGAGGAAGGATGAACTCCCAGGCCACTGATGAGGCTTTTCGGCAGGACTCCTTTCCCTGTAGACTTAGATCAAGGACCTGAATCTCTACCAGCTGCCATCCGAAGGCATCTCTCAGTTTCTTGTCATTTGGGTTCCCCACAGCACATCTCATGACATGGTGGCTTCGTCAGAGAAAGTAGGAAGAGCCGGAGGGCGTGGAAGCTCGACAGAAGCCACCATCTCTTATAATCTGATTTTGGAAACGATATCCCACCACTTTTGCTGTATTCTGTTCCCTGGAAGTGGTTCAGAGAATGGCCGGAAGGGTGACGTTGCCTTTTATGTTCGGGATCTTCCACTGAAGGAAGAACTTCCTTCAGTGGAAGTTCCATTTGGCAACAGGGGAACCAAGGAATATCCCTTTGCTCATTTATTCAGAGATATACTCTGTGCCGGGCACTGTTCTAGAAGCCGGGAAATACATCAGTGATCGAAATAGAGAAAGAAAAAAAAAAAAGGAAAAATACAGCTGTCGATGGACTTACATTCCGGGGCAGGCGGGAGAGGCGGGGAGGATGATGAAGACAAGCACGCGAACAGGTAAAATACTGATACTGAGTGTGTCAGATCTTGAGACATGAAAAGAAACGGTAGTGAGCAGGGAGAGGAAGCGCAGACGGTGTGGCCCAAATGTAAGATCACAGTCAAAGGCCTCGTCGACAGGATGAGCGCTGGGCGTGAGGACCTCAGTGCCCTCTTCACGCAGCGTGGAGTCCACGTCCCAGGGAGGGAACTGGACTTTGGCCACACGGCTGTCCAGACCAGTTCAGCCCCTGGGCATCTCCTCTCAAGGATGAGCACGAGGCTGGTTTTCAGGGACAATGCAGCCATCTGCATTCCCAGTGCGGAAACGGGTTACCCCTCCTGGGACCACGAGCTCAGGTTCCCCTGCCGAGAAGTTCCAGCCACTCTACTTACTAACAGGAAAGGGTTCCAACCTAGATGGCGAGAAAAGCAAGAGACAGAACCGCAAGGGGACCGTGTGACCGCTGGCCATTTGAGCTAAGAAGTGAAGAGAACCCACACGTATGCATTCGTGTTTGTATAAAGAAATTCCAGAGTGGTGTGCAGGAAGCTGATAAACGTGTTTGCTGTGATGGGGGCACCGGGCACTCGAGGACTGTGCTGGGAGCCGGATCGCTTACGATAGTCGTTATATGTCCGATTATTAAACTCTAGCAATGGCCTGCCTTACAGAAACCGCAAATCGAAACAAAGTTTTAACTGCATTACCCCGAAGGCCCAACAGTGTGCCAACGCGCGATTCCTTTCGGTGTCGCCCTTTGTCGACCACAAGAGAAATACATTCGTCGTCTTGGCTTTCTTTTGGAGGGAAATGGATTATGCACACAAAAAGTACACAGAACAGAATAACGTCCCTCCGAGTGCCCGGCGCGCGTGCTTCACCAACTGCCGACGTTTTGCCATATTGTTTCGTTCTCCTGCCTACGCTGGGCAGGAGGACAGTGTAAAGAAATCACAAACTGGATATTTCGATCATGAATGTTTTCGCAAATGTCCTAAGAGACACAAACAAGATTTTCACACTTAAGAAAAATTTTTAAATGATTAGTAACATCATCCAAAGTCTATTCCTTTTTAAAATATCCTCGATCGCCTCAAATATTTTACAATGATTTTGTCTGAATTAGGGTTCCATTAGATCGACATATGGCATTGGCTTGCACTGTCTCTTAAATCTATTTTAAGTTATAACGTTTAACCGAAATCTCCAAAAAAAGAGTTAAAAGAGTTTGTTCTTTGGGAAGAGATTGTGAAACTATAATCTAGGCAATGGGAATTTTCACTGTTTATGGACTGTCGTTGCTTGTAGATGTTTTCTGTGAAAAGTGCTCAGGAGAAAAAAAGTTGTTTCCCAAAAGGAAAAAAAAGGTAAGAGCATACTTATATTTTCTATTCAAATTTAAGTTAACGGACTGTGGATTTAAGAAATGTCCAGAGCTGTAGAGAATTTTTATGAGTTTATCTGAGCCTGACTGATGACATATGCCGGCGAGCAAAACCTCAGAGTCTCCGGAGACTGGCAGTTCTGCAGTCGCCTTCTGCGTGTGGAATGAGGGAGGGAAGGTCGGAGGTCACATGCAGTTGCGGAAAGCGAGGTGCAGACAGCTCAGGAGACCATGTGCTCCTGGGAGGGTGGTTGTGCTCTGGGGACCTGACAAGGTTTGCTCCTGGCATTGTCCGGCCATGTGAAACTAGATGCACCCGGACAATGGGCAGGGCCGGCTTACAGCCCAGCGAGCCTTTTACTGAAGAAGCCCTAGGCCTGGGCCTGACTGCCCACCTTGACTTGCCCAGTGAGGGGATGGGGTCAGGTCACCCTGTGAAATTACTTGCCATAGAACCCCCCTTTTTCATCCACAACATTTTTTCCCCTAGAAATGAGAATCACATCCCTTGACTAGCTAAATTTGCCTTTTTTCTTCTCACTTTCCATTTCAATTCTTTGCTTCTAATATCATAAATATAAACTATTCTTCTGGTCCTTTAATCCCTTTCACTAACTAAAGGAACTTTAAAATAGAAACTGATTTTTATTCCATAAGAGAGACTGGGATAAATGTTCAAGCTTCTTTGCCTTCTTTGGACCCCAAAAAGTCGCGTTTTGTCATCTAACGTTTTCATCATGTGCATATATGGCAAAGGGAAAGGAGTATTCCAACTACAAAGCATCTGGTGTTTCTCAGACTGAAAGTTTTACAACCCAAATCCCTTTCTCTCCAAAGAAAATTGAGAGGAAACAATAAATCTCATCCCCCGAAAGAAATATAATGTCAAAGAAAAGGCTGACAGGCCAGACGGACCACCTGACAGCGTTGTCACGTGCCCGCACCTGGGCGCTTCCTGTATGCCCGGACCAATGAGGCCGCGAGTCCCATTCTGTCCTTGGCACAGGACCCCCGAAGTGTCAGAATTCGCTTCAGGCTAAAATTTTCATAACTTAACCCTGGTGCTCATCAGAACTGATGGCAGAGCCCTTTCAAAGGCAGGACGTTCCTTCTGTCCTTAGTGGAGCTCGAGCTTACCGCGACCGCATAGGACAGGTTCTCAAGACTGCTGGGCAGACGGAACGAGAGACAAGGCACAGCGCAGAAGGAAAACAAGCACCAGCTCACTTTGAGAAAACGTGAATGGCTCTGAAAAGAGCCTTTGGGTTAAGAGGTGCCTGCACAGGCACTTACTTAGCGCTGGTGTACTTGGTGACGGCCTTGGTGCCCTCGGACACGGCGTGCTTGGCCAGCTCCCCGGGCAGCAGCAGGCGCACGGCCGTCTGGATCTCCCGCGACGTGATGGTCGAGCGCTTGTTGTAGTGCGCCAGGCGCGACGCCTCGCCCGCGATGCGCTCGAAGATGTCGTTGACGAACGAGTTCATGATGCCCATGGCCTTGGACGAGATGCCGGTGTCGGGGTGCACCTGCTTCAGCACCTTGTACACGTACACCGAGTAGCTCTCCTTGCGGCTGCGCTTGCGCTTCTTGCCGTCCTTCTTCTGCGCCTTGGTCACCGCCTTCTTGGAGCCCTTCTTCGGGGCGGGCGCCGACTTGGCGGGCTCGGGCATGGTCGGGAGGAGCCGCGGGAGGACACGGGACACCACAGCGAGGACGAGCCGGACGGAGTGCGGGCCCTCTGGGTTCGCAGCCTCTTAAAGGACGCGCTGAATAAGGTCGCGTCCGATTGGTGGTGAATCCTGGAAACGTCACCTGTCGACGTCGACCAGTCAGTGAGGCGTTTTTCAAACGCAGGAGTCCATTGGCTTAAGTGGAAGCGCTTGAACTCTTCGCCAATGGCGCGGATTCCCTTTCGCGCCCAGGACCGACTATAAAGAGCGCCGCTCTGGGTGACGGCGTCAGACCTAATCTGGGCGAGCGGTTCCCTCCATCATGTCCGGACGCGGGAAGCAGGGCGGCAAGGCGCGCGCCAAGGCCAAGACGCGCTCGTCGCGGGCCGGGCTGCAGTTCCCCGTGGGCCGCGTGCACCGCCTGCTCCGCAAGGGCAACTACGCCGAGCGGGTGGGCGCCGGCGCGCCCGTGTACCTGGCGGCCGTGCTGGAGTACCTGACGGCCGAGATCCTGGAGCTGGCGGGCAACGCGGCGCGCGACAACAAGAAGACGCGCATCATCCCGCGCCACCTGCAGCTGGCCATCCGCAACGACGAGGAGCTCAACAAGCTGCTGGGCAAGGTGACGATCGCGCAGGGCGGCGTGCTGCCCAACATCCAGGCCGTGCTGCTGCCCAAGAAGACCGAGAGCCACCACAAGGCCAAGGGCAAGTAGGCGCCTGCTTTTGTTTGCAGCCGCTCGAGCAGGCCGAGTTCAAACCAAAGGCTCTTTTCAGAGCCACCCACGTTTTCACTAAAAGGGCTGCACGTCCCTTATTTTG
The DNA here is from genome assembly GCF_902729225.1 of Pteropus medius. Taxonomy (NCBI): domain Eukaryota; kingdom Metazoa; phylum Chordata; class Mammalia; order Chiroptera; family Pteropodidae; genus Pteropus; species Pteropus medius. Next base: position 231,871 of record NW_024343159.1, on the reverse strand, counting down.
GCTAATGAAAGTGACATACCGCAGTTGGTCAGTAGGTGTCGGTACTTAAACGACAGAAACGGGAAACTAACCAACTTGAAAGTTACAATAAAGTTACCATCGGCCGTGTAAAAGGGATACTTTCTGGCGCAGGTAATTAGGGCAATCAGTGCCCCTGGCCTCAGGGTTAAACCGTGAGAAAAGGATGGAAAAAAACGCTTGGTCAACGGTGAACATTTAGATGCAAATGGTTTAGTTCCCTACCCAGCAATAAAACCACCCCCCAGTCTCCTGTTGAAAGGATTTGTTTTGCATCTTAATGGATACCACCTGCTTTCAGCCCAGTTCCCACCCTGCCTAGGGATGATCTGTTTTAAACAGGTCAATCAATCCTTTATGGCTTTATGACCACAGTGTTTTTGTCATCAGAACTTTGCAAATTATTCTAAAAGGCCAGTGTAAGAGCTTTGAACAGGGGAACAGCATAACCAGATTTACAGGTTATGAAAATTAATTTACAGGCTTTGAAAATTAAAGCAACTAATTTTGGTGAAACTTTAGAAGTGAAGATGCAGATTAGGAAGGTATTGCAGCGGTCTTTTTGAGAGATAATGGTGGCCTGGCCTCAGTTGCGGGATAGACAATGGTAAGGGGTAGGATGTATTTTGCAAATGTGGCTAAAACTTTGCTGATGAATTGCGTGTGTACTGAATGTGTAGGAGAGGTATACATGAGGGATACATGACATACTCAGGAAAATCGAGTGAGCTCCCATAAATGACCCTCGCCTCCACCTTATGTACCATCTTCAGCCACAGACAATAGGAAGATAGGGGCGGAGGGCAATTATGAGGATACCAGGAAAAGGGAGATGAACAGGACAGGTTTTGTCTGCAGATTGAGTAGATGCCTCCCCTTGATGAGATTCTCCAGTGAGTGGTCCCCTCTTCCAGGTAGGGGAACGGTGTGATAAGGGGGAAACATTTATTAATGGAGATGTTCCTTACAGATGGAAATATCTCTTACAAAAAAGAACTACTTTTTTCAGAGATTTCTCGTGTCTGCTGTTTCCCAAAAATAATCAGCTCGAAATAATCCTCCTGCCAAATAGGGACAGTGTCAGGTGGCAATTTCTGTCCCGCTTCAACTGTAAAAGAATGTAAAGACACAAGGAAAATACCTTGATTTTAACTAAGTATATCTTAATATACTAAGCCATTTAGTACATTAGGAAGCAGTTCAAATACCATTACATTTTTATAAAATTGTATATGTCTATAGAAGAATAAAAACCTTGACTCTCGATTTCGGGAACTACAAAGAGTCTGAGAAACTTTCCAGATGTCCACCCATTGCCGACCTTGTTTCACTACTTTCTAGGCGAAAAATGAAGTCACATTGGGGGGAGGGCTACTGGTTGGTGGGAATTTTACTGATTTTTAAAGTAGTGAAGAGTATAAAATGTATTCTAGTTAATTCTAGTTAATGTTGGAGAAATAGAATTAAAAATAAAAATACACTTTATTTCCCCTGCATTTAAATTTTCCATTTGTGCATCAGTTTGAAATTAATTGCCTTTGTAATTAATGAAAGTTCTTTTTAGTTTTTAAAATGTTATCTAGAAAACACTGCTGATACATGCCTGAGTTGGCGGAGGGATTCGGTAATTTTCAGGCTAGGACAAAGTATTTCAAATATAAATTTATTCCAATAAATGTATAGATTTAACACAGTTTTTACCATCGTACTAAAAGAAATGGTTGCAACTAAGTGAAATCACTTGTGAGGTACCGGAAGATCGGAAAATTCTCTGGTGGTCCATCTTGTTCTATTTCTGGGAACTCGGTATGCGGCTCGTACTTGCCCTCCCTGTATATTGAGAATGGTAGTGTGCAAATACTGTTAAAGAAAATACATGGATACATGTAGAGATAAAAATGTTTTCTGCTCGTTTTTATGTTAAAGTGTCGCCGTTTGATGAGGACGGGGCACGAAACGCGTTCAAAGAGAAAGGAGAGAAAAACAGAATCAGAGCAGAGGGTTAAAAAGAACCGATTGAAAGAGAACAAAGGAGCGGGCGGGCCCGGCGGTTCCGCCGTCAGGTCTGCTGCCCCGAGCGACTTCCGGCTGCAGCTCCTAGGTTTTCACTCCGGTCCGCCGTGGCTGCCTATAAAAGGGATCCTTGGCTCCCCAGCCCCTAGTTCTGGTTTCTGTCCTCCAGTATCATGTCTGGTCGTGGCAAAGGGGGGAAGGGGCTCGGCAAAGGGGGCGCCAAGCGCCACCGCAAGGTGCTGCGCGACAACATCCAGGGCATCACCAAGCCCGCCATCCGGCGCCTGGCGCGGCGCGGCGGCGTCAAGCGCATCTCCGGGCTCATCTACGAGGAGACCCGCGGGGTGCTCAAGGTCTTCCTGGAGAACGTGATCCGGGACGCCGTCACCTACACGGAGCACGCCAAGCGCAAGACGGTCACGGCCATGGACGTGGTCTACGCGCTCAAGCGCCAGGGCCGCACGCTCTACGGCTTCGGGGGCTGAGTCTGAACCCCGGCTCGCTTTCTGCAGCAAAACCAAAGGCCCTTTTCAGGGCCCCCAAGTTTTCATCTAAAGAGCTCGGGTGATTGTAAAGTGTATAATTGGAGCCGTTTTCGCGAATTTGGTGCAGTTTGCTAGGTTAGTAACTCCATGTCCCTAACTGAGGGTTCGCCCAGGGTACATCACTCGATGACTGGCCGGGGTCGTCCATGCCGGCCTTGGTGCTGTTACCCCGCTTCCTGGCCGCGGTTGGTGCTGCCCGCTCCTCGGCCGCGCCTGCGTGCTGCGTGTGCCCGGAGGCACCTCCCCGGCACCCCAGTTCCCTGTCACTCCCACGCGGGGCGTCAGCAAAGCCATGCTTGACCTCGGCAGAAACCCTGAGGAAAGAGCCGTTTCAGTCTCGCGGTGTGGCCGGGCACTCCAATGCCGCCTTGGGAAACGCATCTTTCCCTGCATTTCACTCGTTAGCAAAAAAGCCTTTTAAAGTGAGGCGCAAACAAGCCTTTGTTTCATCGATAAGAACCGCGGTTGGGGAAGCAGTGAGGGTGGACAGAAGAGCCCAAGCGTTGCGATCGGGAGACAAAGGCCAGGGATGTGGATGACAAAGGGAAGGGGAAAATTCGATACAAGGAAGGCGTTGGTGCGGAAACCTAGCAGTGAGGCTGACTCAAACAGTGGTTTTAATTTTCAGTCAGGTGGCCATAAGTATGTGCTCCCTTGTTATCTTTGCAAACAGTCCTTTGGGACATCATGTTCCCCTGGGCCCGGTCCAATGGTTACTTTGCCACATGTGTTCCAAGTACTGAGGCCTAAGACACTCAAGGCAGTTGCTCTGGGATGGCAGCTCTGGCTCCATTTTAAAGTGGCTCCGTTTATACTTTTGTTTACAAACCACGAGAACAATTGGGGGCGGTATTAAGAATCTTTCTAATGGATGCGCTTCCTTTCCTACCTTTGCTCTTAAATATTACTTTAAATACTTATCAGGTACACAAAAGATGCTACTGAAACCATGCCACTTAAGAAATTAAACAATACCACTTAAATTAAATGTTACCGCTTAAATTAATTCGCGTACGGTTAATCGCTCCGTATGTCCCTTCTCCACAGCACACCTTTGTTTTCCCCGCCCTGGAATTCGCCAGTGTCCTGCCTTTGGTGTTTGCTATTTCCATGTTTTCTGTTTTAACTTTAGATGCGTATACCCCTAAACCGTATATAGCACCATTTCACACGTTTTAAAAATTTTTGAATACATTTTTTGTACCTGTCTTTATGAAACACTTGGTTTTGTACATTTGTTTTTGAAGTTAATCATGTTGAAACGTGTAATGCACTTATTTTTGCTGTTTTGTAGTCCATCAATGGTACATCACTTATATATTCACTTCTGTTGAAAATTTAAATTTCTTTCTTCCCACTCCCCATCTCAAATAGCACTGCAGCAGACATTGGCACACAACTGAGTATTTTCTCTGCTTACAGATCTAGGAGTGGAACTCCTTGGTAATAGGCTATGTGCATATTCCACATGAAGAGTAATGAGCAATTTGCTTTCCAAGTCGTATTTTTTTATTTTACACTCTCATATTTCCCCAATATTGAGTTCCTGTTACTTTGTATCTTCGACATTTTGCAAATGTTGGATGGACTACAGTTTTTACCAGTGTAAGGATTTGCTAAATGGTATCTCTGTGTATTTAAGTTACATTTCTCTGATTACAGTATAGCTGCTATTTCATGGGATATTTTGGCTGTTGAGGAGTACTCCTTCTGTCCGTTACCTCTGGAAACAGCCTGTCCATATAATTTGTCCATTTTTTTATTTCCTGGGATTTATTTATGATTTGTAAGTATTCTTTATATTTTTTGGCTGTTAATCTCTTGTCAGCAAGTGAAAATATAGTCTGTTATTTTCTGGTTTGCTTTGTTTTGAAATGTGATTGATATCTTTCAATGCACAAAAATTATTTTTAGTAATGTTCAATTTATATTTTTCAGTTTTTGCAAATACTTTTTGATGTAGGAGTTATTTCCCTTTTCTTCAATTCCTCAAAAATCTGCAGTCATCAGTGGACAAAATATTTCATATTTGACTTGAATTAGTAAGGCTTTTCTGAAAAAGCTGTTAACATATTGATCTTCCTATTCTCATAGTAAGAATAATTAACAGAATGACATTTGCAAGGCACTATGAAAGACAAAAGAAAGAGTGAAGAAGACATCATGCCTAAGATATATTGAAAGTTTATTCGAATTTGTGCTAAATGCTCTGCGGGGATCATCTCATGGCATATTCATATGAGATGGTTTTATCATCCTGATTTTAAAATAGCAAAATAGAGGCACTGACAGCCTAGTCAAATAACCAGGTCACAGGTACATTACAGTCCCCAAGAAGACTTGTGATGTTCTTCACCAGTCTCTCAGTCTACAGAGAGGCCATCGCAGAGTGGGTGGGGAGTGCTCCTAGTCCTGAAATGGAGGATTTGGGCAAATGTGTCAGGAAGCGCACGCGACCTGCCTGTGGCTAATCCAGTCGGATGCAGTCGCTCCCATCGCCCCTACGGCCGGTCAGGCCGCGAGCCCGAGGAAGTCGCTTTTATTCTCACTGCGTCCACACGGACATTTCCTCTCTCTGGAGAGCACAGAGTTAAACCGAGAGAGGGGTCGTCAAGCTCAGATTGATGTCCTTTCCTAAAATAGGGAAACGCGCAGACTTTAAACAGCTGCCTCAAACTCTTAAAGGCCGAACAAGATTCTGGCTCTTACCGACGCGCCTTCGTCTCCCCCCAAGGCCCCCCCCCCCCCCCCACATCAACCACCACCAATTCCGTCCTTTTGCCAGCCTCATAGATTTACTTCAATTTAAAAACTAGGAACTCAGGTGCTTGGTGTCTTTTTGTGAGTCCTCGTGTTCCATTTCTCTACTCAGACCACGCTTCTCATCTTTGCCTGGCATCCTTCATCCCTCCCTGGTGATCTGACGTTGTCCAGACTCCAAAATGGGCTGGGGAGGCCAAAGTTTGTTTAAAAAGAATGAAAGTGGATCACCATGCCAATGTAAAGCCGCTCCCTGCCCCCAATCTAAATTTTTCTAATCAGGACATACCACCTAAATAGATGGGGTAACCGCAGAGCTAATAGGCTGGCACTTGAAAAGCGTGGGCCAGACTTACTGGAAACAGAACTGGGATGGCGGAGGAAAAGGATGCGTGACCCACGGGCTCTTAGCGTTTAAGCCAGAAGCCACTCAACAAGCACTCGGCCGCAGGGCCCGCTTCCATGGCAGAGCCAGGAACTACTCTGTGTACACATGCACGCGTGCACACACACGCACACACACACACACACACACTTTAATGTGCCTTGTTTTAACGATCATGTGATTATGGAAGAGGTGCTTGTAAGAATATCCAGGTTCCTTCTAGCCAAAGACGTCACCAGCACAGGTTTTACTCAGTGTGCTGGACTGGTCACCACCACCTTGAAGTCGTCGCCTGCGTTTAGGCGTAGGTGCACGACGTGTCCACAGCTCTAATGCTGACAACTTAGTGGCTCTGAAAAGAGCCTTTGGGTTAAGAGGTGCCTGCACAGGCACTTACTTGGCGCTGGTGTACTTGGTGACGGCCTTGGTGCCCTCGGACACGGCGTGCTTGGCCAGCTCCCCGGGCAGCAGCAGGCGCACGGCCGTCTGGATCTCCCGCGACGTGATGGTCGAGCGCTTGTTGTAATGCGCCAGGCGCGACGCCTCGCCCGCGATGCGCTCGAAGATGTCGTTGACGAACGAGTTCATGATGCCCATGGCCTTGGACGAGATGCCGGTGTCGGGGTGCACCTGCTTCAGCACCTTGTACACGTACACCGAGTAGCGCTCCTTGCGGCTGCGCTTGCGCTTCTTGCCGTCCTTCTTCTGCGCCTTGGTCACCGCCTTCTTGGAGCCCTTCTTCGGGGCGGGCGCCGACTTGGCGGGCTCGGGCATGGTCGGGAGGACAGGAAACGAGGAGACAAAAGACTCAAAGAAATAGTATGAGCAGGGCGCGATGTGTCCCTTTTATATAGAACCTCGCATGCAAATAGGGTGATAAAGTAAAGTCCTGAATCTGATTGGAGGCTGTTGAGTGTAACGTCAACAAATTAGCTCCGCCCAATCAGAACGCAGGAATTCCAAATTTGCATTTCCACCGTTCAGGGTGAAGCTGCAATTTTCGCGCCCCAAAAGGTTTATAAGATGCCCCACCCTTTCTCCTGATGCATTCCTAGTGAAATTTTAAAGCTCGGCGTTTCCGCACGCGGGAAGCAGGGCGGCAAGGCGCGCGCCAAGGCCAAGACGCGCTCGTCGCGGGCCGGGCTGCAGTTCCCCGTGGGCCGCGTGCACCGCCTGCTCCGCAAGGGCAACTACGCCGAGCGGGTGGGCGCCGGCGCGCCCGTGTACCTGGCGGCCGTGCTGGAGTACCTGACGCCGAGATCCTGGAGCTGGCGGGCAACGCGGCGCGCGACGACAAGGACCGAGAGCCACCACAAGGCCAAATGAGGAGCGAGGTTAGGGACGCGGAAGACAAAGGCTCTCTTGAGAGCCACTCACCCTGTCAGAAAGCTGGCACACAGCCCACGTTTTAATTTTGTGGTGGTCCCTGTTAGGAAGTGCTTCTCGCCTCCAGAGAGGGCGTGCAACAGCTCTGGTCTTGAAAGCTGTCTGACCTCAAAGGACAACCTGGGGAGGAACGGCGGCCAGTGTGTCCAGAACCCGCTTGATGAGAAATCCCAGATGAAATCAGGCCAGCAAGTTACAGAACCCACTTTATAATGTCCATGGTACCCCATTGTGGTGTTCTCAGGCTGCACTGATATTCAAAAATGAATGTAGCGGTTCTCAGTATGGAGAAGGGTCCTGGAAAATAAAAGCCTGAATAAGTCATCTAGTTCTAATGGCCAAGTTCTTAAAATTCTGCTCTTAGTTTTCGTTTGCATTTTCTTTAGACCTTAAGTTCAGTGGGAATTAGATGTATCGATTTAAGGCGTATGGAAGTTTCTGAGTCTTAATACTTGTAAGTTTGGGTACACTTCCTTTGGAATGCACACGCATTCTCGTATCAGCTCGGGATAGCACCGTGAAAGCAGCCCAGGAAACCTGCCGCCATGGAGTCCCAGGTCAGGAGGCACCGACACACACGGGGATGTGTGTCGTCAGGGGTGTCAGGCGCGTGCAACCTGTGAGGAAATGCAGAAGCTGTGGGCCATAACGGGGCTACTATTTAATTACTAGGTGAGGGTAACCTCTTTAAAGGTGTTACCTTATCAGAAACCTACATAAATTGAAAAGAAATTAGACTGGCAGATATCAGGGGAAGCGTACTCCAAGTGGAGGGGCCTGGAAATGCAAAGGCCTTGAGGCAAAACGCATTTGGCCTTTCCCAAGAGGTCAGTTGGTAGAATCCTCATGTGGGATCGGTGGTCTTATAAGAGGAAGAGACCGGAGCATTCCCCGCTTTTTCGAGCCCACAAAAAAGAAATCGTGTGAGCACACAGCGAGACGGTGACACCTGCTAACTGGGAAGCAGACCTTCGCCAGTGAACCTGCCGACACCTTAATCTTGGCTGGGTGTCCCAGACTCGAGTGTGAGAAATAAATGTGTGATGTTTAAGCCCCCCATCTATGGCATTCGTCACAGCAGCCCACTCCGAGTAAGACAAGAAAGGGTGTTATTTATTCAACCAGGTTCTCAGATTGTAAGCGGTAAAGCTATAAATCAGGTCACTAACCACGTCAACACAGAAGCCACACGTAACTGTCCTCTCTTCACTGCCTGGCCTTATGTGCTTTAGTCTGTGAGGACTTGGGTAGGCTTGTTAAAGCGAGATGGCGAAAGATTTTAGTGGGAGAGTTTCATCAGATTTGCATCTGATGGAAGAATAAAATTCGGCTAAGTACATTTGAAAGTCTAATTGGCTTTTTTAAGCAGCTTATGAATCAGGACGAGAAGCGCACTCAGTGGCTGCACAGAACTGGGAGGTTTTAGAGGCAGGACAGTGGGGGCAAGGGCGCTACCAGCAAAAAAGAGGAAAGGAGTGTTTGGGGTGGGACATCTTTTGCAGGGCGGGAACTTCAAGGGATTCAACAAACAGGTCACCTCTCCTTCCTATGGAGGGTGAAGAGGGTCCACTAGACAGGTTGCCTCATTGGTGTTGAATAGAAAATTCCAGAGTGGGTAAGACTGTGTTTCTGAGAGAAGTTGAACTACAGTTAAACCAGGTATTAAGTCTAGGTTGGTATTGTCGATTTAAGAAATCCAAACCTGTAGAGAATTTTTATGAGTTTCTTTGATCCAAAACTGAAAACATATCCTGGGGAGCAAGATGTCAGATACTCCGGGGAACGGCAGTTCTGCAGTCCCCGCCTGCGTTTGGAGTGAGGGCGGGAAGGCCAGAGATCACATGACGGTCTGGAAAGCGAGGTGCAGGCAGCTCCGGAGGCTGCAAGCTCCCGGGAGGGTGGCTGCGCTCTGAGAGGGCTGACAAGGAGGTTTGCTCCCGGGCGCGTGACCTAGGTGCACACAGACAATGGGCAGGGCCGGCCTAAGGCAGAGATAAACTTTAGAGTATTTCTGTCTGTCTAGATCACTCCAGGCCAATGGCTCTTCTGTGTCATAAGTCCCAAGTAGCAGGACATCTGCACGTCAAGGAGGCCCTACTGAAAACGGGCAGGCTTACGAATTGTCTGGTAGCTGCAGAGGACACCCCAGGACCCCAGGACAAGAGGTGCCCTCTCAGCACTGGGGCTGGCGCGAGATTCCTGCCCCTGTCTCCGGCCTCTGCAGTCTCCATGCAGAGTGCCTTAGAAGGGGCAGGTGGACTGGGTGGGCGGGGCAGAGTGGCTGGACATGAGAAGCAGCTGGTACTGCCTGGGTTCCACAGGGCGGTGGCCACCGGGGACAAACAGATGCCCGCTTCCCCGAAGCGCCGTGCTCTGAGAACACATAAAGGGCGCAGCATCTCCTCGGCCTGCGGACGATGAGAGCTCGAAAAATGTCTCTGCCTCCTTTCTCGTACTCCGAGCAGCTTACTGGGAGTCTCAGAGGGACGATAGCCTTCGACTTCCGAAAGCCTCCGCCCTAGGGCTAAAATAGCCGCCATCCTTCCCCAGTCCCCTGACATGGGTTCTGAGCGCACACGGAGCCAGCTTCCGAGGTGTGCGAGCTGAGCCGTCTCCACGCCGGGCGTCGCCCTCCAGCCCGGTTCCGAGCGTGTCACCCGGGCCTGGCAGCGCTCGCCGCCGCCCGGGGCGCTTGTACCACGTGGCTTCAGGTCTCTCTTCCGTGTATGTTGTTTCTGCTCATTTTACACGGGTGAGGACGGGGCCCAGGTATGAACTGACCCAGAGGGACCCGGTCCTGACAATTCTTTGGCTCCCGGCGAGTGGGGAAACCCGGACTCGCCGAGACACACATGCTGAGCTTGCGGCTCCAGCGCACCGTGTCCGGCCCTGTCTGGCTGCGCCGCAGAAACCGGCGGAGCGTGGCCCGGAGGCTGCGTCTCAGGTCAGCGCGCCGCGGCGGGGGTCGCGCGGGCCCCGGGCCGCGACCGCACGCGCAGCTGGGCGAGCTCAGGGCGCGTCCGCCGGCGCCCGAGCAGCGGCAGCGCGGCCCGAAGCTCGGCGTCCCCGGGCGCCCGGCGCGGACGCGCGACCACCGGCCCGGGGCGCCCCGCACGCGCGGCCCTCTGCGCCCGAGGGCGCGGCGCGTCCATGCACGCGGCAGGCTCGGAGCCGGCGACGGGGCCCAGCGACCCCCGAGAGCACGCAGACGGGGCCCGCGTCGCCTCCGCCCAGCGTCGACGGGCGGTGGGGCGCTGCGGGCCGGGAGCTCGCGGCGCCAGGCCCCGGCGCTCGAGTGTCCCCGTTTTCAATGCGGCAGCGCTGCCACCAAACGCTTCCGGGCCGGGATTAGAAGCAAAAGGAGCCGCTGTTTTCGGGGCTAGCGGAGCGCGCAGGACCCCTGGTTCCACTGGGGATCGAACCCAGGACCTTCTGCGTGTAAAGCAGACGTGCTAACCGCTGCACCATGGAACCGCGAGCTCCCAGGGAGGCCGTTTATGGGTAAATAGACGCGAAAATGTTTATAATTCTTCCCCTTACAGATGCTGGGGTCTTTTCGGTGGTAAATTACACTTCTCGTGCATCTCACTGGTGCACAAACTTGAAATATCCTCAAGTAGAGTCATTTTAAAACACGAGATTGATCAGTGCCCCTTTGAGCATTTCTACACTAATCCATATTAGTCCATTTACTCAAAGGCTGTTTATGCAGAGCGTCTACCTCTCCACGTGCCAAGTGTTGCAGACAGAGCGGTGCCTGGGTGACAACGCCCTTGTGCACGCACCTCGCACTGCTGCGCAGGTACAACCTGCAGCCAGAAACAGGGGCCGACCACGTGGACCTCCATAAACAGCCGGCAGCGCTCTAACTTGCGACTGCTAAATCAACCTAGGATATTTGTGCATTAAGATGGCAGGCAAAAAAAAAAAAAAAAAAGTTTTCCAGTCAGGTTCAGAGCATGCCATTCCAAATGTGCCTCTGATATACTGATTATTTTGAGTTAAGGCACTTGAAAATTACATGCAAAAAAAAAAAAAAAAAAGGCATTGTGACCCTCCTTTTTCTTCCTAAATTCTCATGTGAAAGGTACCTTACTGTACCAGGAGGAAGCAACATTCTTATCACCAGACACAAGAAATCGAGGCTGGTAGAAATTGGGACAAAAAACCTTATTAAACTAACACTATCTCTCTAGTCGCTTTTCCGCAATTCACTGCGTAGTCGCAACCTGTTTGTCTCGTCGCGTTTTCACAGTGTTGCTCCGACCTAGTGTATAAGTGCTGCTTCTTTGAGTCTTCTTTTTGCTTGTGATGGCTCCCAGTTTACATGTAAAAATGAATAAGATTTGTATGTTTTTCTCCTATTAATCTGTTTTATGTCAATTAAATTCTAGGCCCAGACATAGACTCTAAGAGGGTTAAGGAGAAATTTTACCTCCCCTGCACTACCTCTCCCCCCCACCTCACCCCCGCCCACCCCACCACATGACACAATATTGGTTCCACAGGTCTTCAAACTCTGAGCCCAGTTCTCCAGAGCCTTTGTGAAGAGTTGGGAGCCTTTATCTTGTCCAGGGCAACTTTGATGTATCTTAAAGTCATAATGCTTTTTAAAATGCATAAGAATATATACTTTACCAATTATTTAAATTTATAATATACGTGCACAAATCAAAAATGTCAACTTTGTGAAAAATAGATATGATCAAAATGATACAATAAACAAATTAGAAATGTTGCTTTTGTAAGCAGAGAAATGGCAGCAGGACATGAGGACAAAGGGGGTAAATACATCCTCCGCTCGGGTTTATGATCCTTGAGGACAGGGATCAAGTCGTTTTAACCCAGCAGCTCCATGAGCAGAACAAGACTATGCCTGAGCAACGGTGCATCTTGCCCAACCCCCGCCAGACAGCAGATGGGCTAGGCCCGAATGGTCCTTAAAAGAGAGGGCCTGGCTGCGCCTGGTTTGGATGAGCTGGGGGCGGGTGGCTGCGAACCTCCTCTGCGTCCGTTTGTCCTCATCCTTGCTTGCTTTCCTGTGCCAGGCTAGATACAATCGGAGCATGGGTGTCTTGCTCACGGGCCGTGAATCAGCTCAGAAGGTGACACCATGGGCTCTGTCACCTGGTGATAACAGAATTGATTATTATATCCCCCCTTGTTTGCTTGGGGTTTAGGGCGAATTTTTTAAACTGGCTTTCTTTAACTCCCTCCAGCACACACATTTTATAGAAGTCGTCTGCTTCGTTCCCTGTTCTATCTCCAACACCTAGAACATTATCTGAAATAAAGTCGTAGTGGCTCAATATCTGTGGACAGATTTACCTAATTAGCAAATTTAAAATGTGTTGCAATATCCAGTATTTCCTCTAGAGGGAGACAGTCACCATGAAATAGAAATTTCATTCATTTCAATTTAAAATCATTTTTTAAAAACTTGAGTTGAAGAATGCATTTTTTTAAATATTGACGTTTCTGCTTTAGGATTAGTTCAGAAACACAGATGGGTTCTTTCTGTCACAAAATCAAGGTTTTGGCAAATTGTTACATTTCACACAAAAACTTATAAATATGATATAACTGAATGTTTTTCCTAGAGGGGGCCCTGTGGCTTAGCTGGTCAAAGCGCCTGTCTAGTAAACAGGAGATCCTGGGTTCGAATCCCAGCGGGGCCTTGTCGTTTGGTTTTATATTTTCAATAGTTGGAGCTGCGCTGAGGTAACCCTGTATTAAATTGTTATTCTAATTGTGGAGGGTCTCCTGCCAGGTAATTGCAATGCAATATGAGGGATTGGCATGAAGGGAGAAACAAACAAGGTTTCTGTAGTTGATAGAAAGCCATGGGTTTCAAAGGCAAGGGAAAAATAAGTGAATGAGACTACATCAAACTAAAAAGCTTCTGCACAGCAAAGAAACCATCGACAATACAAAAAGGCAACCATGTAAGTGGGAGAAGATATTTGCCAACAAAACCTCTAATAAGGGCCTAATATCCAAAATATATATTCAAAAAACTCATACAACTCGACAAGGACAACAACAAAACAATCTAATTTTAAAATGGGCAGAGGACCTAGACAGACACTTCTCCCAAGAAGACAAACGAACAGCCAACAGAGATTTGAAAAGATGCTCAACTTCACTAGCTATTAGGAAATGCAAGTCAAAACCACAGTGAGATGCCACTGCACACCTGTTGGAATGGCTATTATCAACAAGACAAGTAACAAGTGTTGGAGAAAATGTGGGGGACAAGGAACCCCCATACACTGCTGCTGGGAATGTAAATCGATGCAGCCACTATGGAAAATAGTATGGAGGTTCCTTCAAATTTTAAGAGTAGAATTACCACATGACCCAGCAATCCCTCTTCTAGGTATCCTCCAAACTTTGAAAATATTTATATGTGAAGATGTGTGAACCCCTATGTTCATCGTGGCATTATTTAAAGTGGCCAAGACATGGAAACAACCTAAGTGTCCTTCAGCAGATGGTTAGATAAAGACGATGTGGTACACACATGTATATCACTTGGCCATAAAAAAATGAAATCTTGGCCATAAAAAAGTGAAATCTTCCCATTTTCAACAACATGAATGGATCTTGAGAGTAACATTCTAAGTGAAATAAGTCGGAAGAAAAAGGACAAGAACCACATAATTTCACTTATATGTGGGATATAAAACAGAAGCAACAAATGAATAAGCAGAACGAACTCAGAGACACGGACAATAGAAGCGATGGAGTTTGGAGGTGGCCGAAAAAGGCAAAGGGGGTCAAAATGGTGCCAGAGGGAGACCAGAATTTGGGTGGTGAGGACACAACAGAACACATAGATAATGCATTATAGAATCGTACGCTTGAAACTCATACGATGCATTAACAATGTCACCCCAATACATTTAATTGCAAAAGGAAAAAAAAAGGGACGGGTTTGCTGATGATCAGTAAGACTATGATATGAACTGAGCGAAAGTCACTTCGCAGCAACAGTTCAGATTCTGTTTTGGAAAGTTCCGTCTCGGATCTCTTAACCTGTGACAGCCAACATTTTTAGCAGTTAAAAAAATGAAAATTCAATCCAGTTGATTTAAAGATCTAATTGGCTTTATTGAACAATTCATGAATCAGGCAGCATCTCACCTAGTAAACAGAAAGGTGCTTTGAGTTGTACAAAATGGAAAATTTTACAGGTGGAATAAGGGTGGAACAGGGACATCGAAAGAGTGGGTTATGTCAGGCAAGGTCACTTACCCTAAGGAGAAGGCAGATGACCTCACCAGTGCCCACCAGGAAACTCCAGACTGATAGGAGATTCCAGTCCTGGGAGAGGCTGAAACTGCAGACCGGTCAGGCCTTAGTTTTGGTGGGGTTCAGCTCGAGTGACTGCGTTGGGGCCTATTGTTCCTCTTTAACGCAGCTAAATGATGCAATTTGGTTGTCGGTACCAGGCAAAGGATTAACAAGCTGTGACACTCGGTTTGGTGTCAGACTCATTTTTGTTTTTGAAAACAAGGAAGAGAGCGCTGGTGAAATTTACACTCTCACCATTTCGGTGACATATGTCCCTAAGAACTGTCATATCAGTGCATCAGTGGAAGTTACCCAGTGAAAGGGGAGAAACTGGAGCTCAATGACACTTTGAGAGAAACACAGACAGATGATCACTTTCTTGAGTCGTAAGTGACGTCGTGGTTCATAAGCCAAAATGGACCCTGCGTAGCACTGGCCTGAGTGCTGGGTTACGGCTGGCGGCCCACCAGAGTCACCGTATTTTCACCTAGTGCACGTGGTCCTGCCCTCTGCCTGAAACCCGTGTATGCCTCACTGTGAACGTGTCTTCATCGTCCTCGATTTTTCATAGCAGTTCTCCCCTTTACCTCCGAAGAAAAGTGAGCGAAAGAATGGCCGTGAAGGGAAGCAGATTAGGCCACCCCACGAGATGCCACTTTGGCGTGAAGATTATTGTGAGAGATGGCAGGTGAGAACAAAAGCTCCCTGCCCTCCCGTTTGCTCAGAAGCAGGACATAAATTTAGAGGCCCCTTCTCTCCTCTCCTGCAGGAAGGACAACGGTCCCAAAGACAACTTCGGTCTCTGTCAGCTAGAATCTAAACAACAAACTTCACACTAATGAGACTTCCTCTCTGCCCTTGGACACATAAATCTGCTTTCCGTCTGTATTCGGATTAAAGCAGTTTCCACGGTAATATTAAGAGGAATGAAAAAAGAGCTCCGCCCACAGTGGCCCGTACGGGGATCGAACCCGCGACCTTGGCGTTATTAGCACCACGCTCTAACCAACTGAGCTAACCGGCCACTACGGAGATTCCCCCTTGGTTACCTCCTTTAAAGTCATGTACGACTAAAGTCAATGCTTTCGTTTTTTTTGCAAACGATTGAGAAATCTTTTTTTCGGTAAAAGGAAAAGACCAATCCCAGCTACTGTCACAAATGAAAGTGCTTCTTCCGGGAAAATTTTATTTTTGTCGAGCTGACTGAGAAGGCGCGGGTGGACGTCATCGCGCGGGCAAACGGGGACCTGCCCGGCTCCGCGCCGCCTCGGCCGCCCCGCGGTCCCCGCGACCTGACCCCGCAGCTGCCGTCAGGGCGCCCGGCTGCGCGCGGGGTCTCGGGTCCGGAGCCGCAGCTCCGGCGTCCGACACGCGGTGGCGCCCGAAGACCGCGCGACCCGTCTGTGCAGCCTGTGACCCCTTCCGGTCTCGAAGATCCTGGACCCCGATCCACCAGCAGGGCCCCCGAGTCAGGGCGGTCGTCTGGGCGGGGAGGGACGCCGGGGTCGCAGAGGAGCCGAGGAGCCGAGGCCCGGGCGCCCCCTCCGGGAAGGTGGCGGAGGCCTTCGCCTCCCCGCTGCGCCTGACCCACCTGCAGACAGGTGTCCACCAGGGAGAGGCCAGCGGAGCACTAATTCCTCAGTCGCCTGCGCCCTCGTTTCTCTGTGGGACCCTACAACCCTCCCACCTCTTCTCTCCCTTTCCACACTTCGTTGCATCTGAAGTTAATGGACCCACTATACACCGTCGTGTCGGTGCAGACACGATCTTAAGCGCTTACACTGCGTGCAACGGAAAACGGCCATGTTTGGGCGCCTCGCTCCCACGTCGTGGCGCATCCGCTTAAACAGAACATCCTGTGTTGGAACCCTCCCTTCGTTTCTGTAATTTCGGGAAGTTGTGCGGAACAAAAGTGACTCCATCTTGAAACTAATCTGCCGTCTTGCCCCACCCCCTGCCCCCGAGTGACCCGGGGCCCGTGGCTCCTGTCGGGGGTCCTGCAACGCACCCGGGGGCTGCGTTGTTTCAAGATGCGCCAGCCTCCCAGGCCCCACTGGTTCTTCCCTGGAGCGGGCGTCCTTGACGTCCCCTGTCTCCTGGAAGCCGTGACGCACACCCGCGCCCGCCGCCCGGGTCCCTCTCCGGGCTCGCAGACCACGCGGTCTGGGGCGGAAGGCGGAGGCCGGACGTGTTGCCGCCGGCCACGCTGCGTTTCTGTGCCGTCTCCCTCTCAGTTTACGAACCGACAAACTGGCCTTGTCTCCCTGTTCTTTGCTCTCTCGGCCCCTTCGGCATTTGGGGCCACTGGGCACAGACGGCGCTCTCTCGAAACAAGAGTATTATCACTAGCAGTGTTGAAGACAGCTTGACAAAGCGTATATTTTTGGAAATTAAATGATAAAGAAAATTGTGCATTTTGGTGTCAGCTGCAAAATGAGGATTCCGAGGTCGGGAGACGACAGTGGGAGATTTTGCCAAGAAATGCTGATGTGGGAGGTCGCATGAAAAATCATTCCCAGTGGAGCCTCTAAAGAATATCTTAAATTCTCTCTTGGAAACTGTAACGTGTGAAATTCTTAATCCGTAACACCGATAAATCGCGGAGGGCAGTGGAGTCTGAACGCAGGCATCGGAACAAGCTGAATGTAGTGTAGGATTTGGTACTTGGCCTCGCTATTTATTTGTCCTGTGCAACAAGTGGTAGGAGTTCATCGTCTCAGGCATTACACTCTAGTGTTTGTTACCTCCTTGGTTCTCTTGTTTTCACTTATCACCACGGGAATATCCACCACACCTACAATAAGTTGGCATTTAACCCCTAGGGGAGAGACGAGAGACCATGGAGAGATGCCCTGTCTGAAACATGTACAGACAAGGCCTAAAGCCAAGGGTAGAGCAAAATCATCGCAAAAGCACTCCAACAAATCAGACCCCACCCTAAACCTAAAGTAATGCTGGAGGAGTGTGAAGCCGGTTATGCGCTGAAGAAAATTACAATAAAACAAAAAATATCTCAACCCCTGCTTAAATTGACTCAACCTCATACATTAATAGTCTAGGAAAATGGACATGCCCATTTTCAGGTGTAAATACTATTTACTTCACCCTCTACAGTCCTATACATTAAGTCTGGCACCTAATGGAAAATGACGAGACAAGAAACAATGCACTGTTAAGAGAAAAAAAGCAATCAACAGTGAGATTCAGATCTGTCCTGCGTGTTGGAACTACCCCAAAAGGAATATAAAATATCCACAATCATTATGTTAAAGGCGCTAGTGGAAAAGATGATCCACATACATTAAACAGCTGAGAAAATTCAGTATATTGTTAGAAACTTAAAGTCAAATGGATATGCTAAAAATTAAAAACACATACACATTATAACAGAGATGAACAATACCTGACATAGGCTTTTAGACTCTGTGGAGCTCCGGAAAGAAGCAATGAACTTGAAAGTGGGTCCTTAGAAGCTACCCAAGCCGAAACACCGAAAAAAGGGGGTAGGGTGATGAAAAAAAAAAGCGTTGAAGAATTATGGGTTAATGTCAAATTGTCTAATATATTTGTCAGTGGAATTCCAGAAGGTGAAGAGAAAGAAATGCTTACAATGTAGATACAGATGAGGAATTTTCCCCAATGTTAATCACTCTACAAATAATAATTGATTGCATAAAGCAAAAGTAGTAGTGGCATTAGAGTACACGGAAGCAAAATAACAATAACATAAAATATAGGAGGGAATATACATACTCTTGCAAGCTGCTCACACAACACAGGAAGCAGCGTAATATTATTTGAAGGCAGACTGGTTAATTGTAGAGGTAAATAGGAAACCTGAGGGAAAGCACTAAAGATTGTTTTTTAAAATGTATAAATGATAAGGCAATAGTAGAGATAAAATTAAATCAAGAAAAAGGCTCACATTTCAAAGACAGAAAGAGATAAAAGAAAGGAACAAAGAACAGAAGGAACACATAGAAAACAACGAGGTAGTAGATTTTTAAGACGAATGTCAGTAATTACGTTATATGTAAATTACCTAAAGCCAGAAACTACAGTTTGTCAGCTTGGAAAAAAAGGAAACCAAAACCCAACTGTATGCCGGACTAGTTGCTTCACTTTGTGCAGGGAAATTTTGTTTTCAGGTAAAACACATTGTTACGACGACCTACCGGGAGTGGGGTTCGAACCCACGTGGACATGCGCCCATTGGATCTTAAGTCCAACGCCTTAACCACTCGGCCATCCCGGTGACGTTTGCAACTTTCCCAGTAAGGTTTTAGCAGTTTAGAATTAATTAGAACTGCTATTTCCTGGAAGACTGAAATTAATAAGCCTGTGGGGCATTTGACCCTAACGCACCAAGGAAGACCTTTCAGAACCCTGAACCCCGATGGTCAAAAGAAAGAGAGCCCGAGTCTACGGCCACGCCACCCTGAACACTCCCGATCTCGTCTGATCTCGGAAGCTAAGCAGAGTGGGGCCTGGCGAGTACTTGGGTGGGAGACCACCTAGGAAGGCCGGGTGCCGTAGGTGTTTAAAGAAAAAAAGAAAGAGCCCAACCTGCCCTGGAAAGACGGCTCTTCGGTGATGCCCGCTGCACAAAGACTGAGGATCTCTCCTGGAATGAGAAAAAACATCATTCTCTCCTGAAATGAACTTTGGCTTCGGTTTTGTCACCCGTTGAAAATTCTCCGTAGTCAAGTTTTAAAAGCCTAAATTTCCTTTTTTGTTTGGATTGTATTTGTCACTAATTTTTCACTTATGAAATTCTCGTGTATTCTATAGTTGTGTGGCCTTTATAAGCACATGGTTTTGTCATAAATGGTGACTTTGCTGGGCCTTGCTTCCTTTATATTGGTGTATTCGATTCGCGAACAAAATTCCAGCTTCTGAGACTCCGACAAGGAAAGGGCGAGATGGTCAGCGGCCACCAGACACACATGTCACCTCCGACGCCACCGCCACTTTCGTTCCCTCATTCTCTTTACTAAAATTTCTATTTGAAGGCTTTATGCCACTTTTTCCACAAGTAGTCTTTTCTTTTTCTTTTCTTCCTCCTTTGAAATGAAATAAAAGATTAAACCCAATTTTACATCAGAGAGGCTATTTCCAATGTGTGAGGACACTGCAGCAAAATTTCCTCAAAAGAGAACTACCCGTGGCCCGTACGGGGATCGAACCCGCGACCTTGGCGTTATTAGCACCACGCTCTAACCAACTGAGCTAACCGGCCGCCCCGCGCGTCTCTCCTTTTTACTTAAAAAAATTAAGTGTTTGTTGGGAGCGAAAGGAAACATCTCTCGCCCCCGCCGGCGGCTCCTAAGGACCGGGGCCCCTTCTCTGAGAGCCCCCGAAAACGCCGGCTGCCTCGCTTAGGGTTTTGTAGGATTAGCAGCTGCTTCTCTCTCCTGCGCGTCCCCATCCGTCCCGCACCCCGCCCGCGCGCAGGCGGCGGGCGTAACTTCTCGCGAGGTGTTCCTGTGTCCCCAGGAGTCAGATGACCCCGGTTTGGTCACTGGGGCGTGAGTCCACTGGAACGCACTCTCTGGAAACTGGGACGAACAAACACCCGCCACTTTGTGGACCCGCAGTCCTGAGGGCGGGTGCTAATTGCCCAGCGTTGAAGTCAGTTCATCATGGTCGCCAGGGCACGTGGAAGCAAGTCCCATCCAAGCCTCTGGGAATCGGGATTCAAACTCTTTTGAATTGGGACCCGTGTAGTCAGTGGAGAGAGAGAGATATAAGTAAAATCTTCTCAGAATCACTAGGAAGTAGCCGGATTTAATCATCCACACTAACACAGCAAAGGAAACGGCGGTGGACAACGAGCTTATCCTCCTTGGTGTGAAAAGGGTTCGATGACATCGCAAATCGTTTCTGATTGTGGGAGAAAGTCCTGCCGTTGAGCAGCTTTGTGGGGATCTGCCCTGCCATGGAATTTTTTTCTGCCGAAAATCAGAATTTATATCTTACCTCTAGCTTCTCTGGGTAAACACGTAGAGCAGAAAGGACAGTGAGGCCCGTCGGTCGAAACGTAGACAACGAAAAAAAGTCAAATATCACACGAGAAACATTAGTCGACAATGAAATGTGTGTGGACATGTGTGAATATGAATGACCCAGACTGGAGGGCGTGCGACCTGCCCTAGCCACACTGGGCACCCGCCCGTGCCCCGCCACCTCCACCTCGCACCGCCTGGACACACCTGTCCCGCCTCAGCCTCAGTCTCCCCAGACGAACACTGCCCTTCAGGGGCTGCCGACTCCCTCTAGGGCCCTTCCTTTGGGTCCTGATGTCTTTTCAGGCCACTCAGACACCAGAAAGATGCAGACAGGGAGTCCCCTGGAGTCGAGTTGCTTCCCTAGGGCACAGTCGTAGCGGCCAGACGCTCGGCAATAGACGGGAAAGATGGGAGCCCTGGTCCTGGGAGCTCATGACCCGCTGTGGGACACAGACGCCGAAACCGTCTGGACAAATGAAAACATTTCTGTCCTCGGTTGCCGTGAAAAAGAATAGGAATAAAGGAGGGCTACAGATTTGGGGATTTTTGAAAAGCCGGCCCGGGAAGACCTTTCCTTTCTCCCAGCTGACTAGGGATCAGACCGTGGCGAGGATTCGTGGGACGCGGTGGGAACCCGGGGCCGAGCCCTGAGCGCGGGGAGCCTCGGCGTCCAAAACGCCACACGGGACCTGCGGAGAGCGGCCAGGTCGCGGGTCAGAGGGGCCGGGGGTGAGCAGGAGCAGAAAGAGGGGGGACAGGAAGATGGACGGGACGAGCCCAGGGGACAGAGAACCCGAAGGGGGGCGGAGAGAGAAACGGCGACGGAGGCCCAGAGGAAGCGGGTCGAGACCCCGGCAGAGGAGACGCCGGGCGCGGCGCCGCCTCGAGAGGCCTCTGCGCACGACGCCGGCGTCCCTGCTCGCTTCGGCGGCTGCCGCAGACGCGCGGTCTGCCGCGGGCCAGGCGTCACGAAGACACCCGAGCTCCCCAGGAAAGGCTATAAACCCGAGTCCAGCCCGGCCACGCGGAGGACACGGCCGGCGCCCAGCTCAGAGGACTGGCCGGCATGGCCGCGGGGCCTGCGCTGGGGCTGGGCCCTCTGCTCCTGGTCTCCCTCTGGGGAGCCTCGGCTCCAGGTAAGAGGAGCCCGCGGGCCAGGGGGAGCCGCCCGGCCCGGCCTGACCCCGCCCCTGCCGTCCCGCAGCTTGTCTTCTTCGGCGCCTGGGGCAGCACGTCCAGCGGCAGCGGGAGCGCTCCAGCCCGGGCCTGGGGCCGGGCCCCGGGGCGGCGGCCCTCCCAGCGGAGGGGTGGCTGGAGCAGGCCCTGGACCCCTTCAACGCATCTGACAGGCGGTCCTTCCTGCAGGTGAGGCCTGCGGAGCGGAGTCTGCGACCCGCCTTGGCCTGTCATCTCCTGCTTCTGGGCCTTTCCCGTCTCTCCAGCTCCTGCCTGGCCCCTGCCCCTCCCCGCCTCCCCCACCCGCACCCTGCCCTTAGGGTCTCACCCGCGCTGCCGTCAGATCTCTGTGGCCTTCAGCCCAGCCCCACCCCGCACCTCCCCCCAGACTTTGCTTTCAATCCCCCTCATATTCCCGCTTACCTTTCCTCAGTCACTAATATTTTGTCCCTAAGGTTCTGACCTTTGCCTTTCTCCTATCATTCTCTCTCTCTCTCTACCTCAGACCCCCTTCTCCCCGTCCTTGAGATTAAACCCTGAACCCCCCAACCATGTCTCCATGTCCAGCAGAGATCTGGACCGGCTCCGGAACCAGCGCTGGCTCACAACCAGCACTCGAGATATCTGTTGAATAGATGAATAAATTCACCATTTTTTACACCTACTCTGTACTGTCTTCAGAGGTCATGTCACCTAGGCCCTACTCCTAAATCCACCTCATTTGTTACATATTCTACAATTATCGTCTCAATATATAGCGAGTGCCTACAGGGTACTCGCCACTATCCTTGACTCTGGGGATATAAGGGAGAAAAAATTGACAAAAATATCTGCTCTTGTAGATCTTCCATTCTAGGTGAGGAGAGAAACAGGAGAGAAATGAACACATAGCTAAATGAGCCTGTTTTAGACCCCGCTGAGTCTGTACAGAAAGACCCGTTAGGGCGAGACTGGAGCCAGCAGGGAAGAAAGGCTGGAACTCTTAGCCCGCTTCTTCCTCATCCCATCTCTTAGAGGTACTGGGTAAATGAGCAGCACTGGACCAGCCGCGACGGACCTGTGTTCCTGCATCTGGGGGGCGAGGGCAGCCTTGGGCCAGGCGCAGTGATGAGAGGTGAGAGACAAGGGTAAGAGAGACAGCTGGGGAGCCGGTCGTCCTGGGAAGGGGAGCTGCGTGCTGTGCTGCCATGAGACCTGAGGGCTGCGAGACCTCACGCCCTCCCCACGCTCTTCACAGGGCACCCTGCAGCCCTGGCCCCAGCCTGGGGCGCCCTGGTGATAGGCCTGGAACACAGATTTTATGGCCTGAGTATACCTGCTGGGGGCCTGGACATGGCTCACCTCCGCTTCCTGTCCAGCCGCCACGCGTGAGTGGGGGTAGGGAAGGTGTTGGGGGTCATGGGATTAGAGATGTCTGTGTTTCTCTCCATCACTGCTCGGAGTAGACCTTGAGTCTCTGGCTCACGTTTTTTTGTTGCTGTTTTTTGTTTTGTTTTGTTTTCTGTCTTTCGGTGTCTTATTCTTTCTCTCTCCATCTCTGGATCTCTGTCCCTCCCTGTCTCTTTCTTTCCTC
Source organism: Pteropus medius (assembly GCF_902729225.1). Classification (NCBI taxonomy): domain Eukaryota; kingdom Metazoa; phylum Chordata; class Mammalia; order Chiroptera; family Pteropodidae; genus Pteropus; species Pteropus medius. The sequence continues at coordinate 208,711 of NW_024343159.1, read as the reverse complement.
TACGCTGCATTCTGTTCTTTCTCACTATGGCTTCTGGTCCAGACCACCAGGTCTCTTGCCTGAAGGACACAGCCTCCTCACTGGTCTCCGTTTCTGCCCTGGACCCCTTCCGTCTAATTTCCAGACGAAGCCAGCGTGATCGTTGGAGCACAAACCAGATCACCACTCTCCCTCCCTCAGATGTCTCTCATCTCACTCAGAGCAAAGCCAGAGGTTTACAGTGGCTTCCAGGCCCGACTGGCCCTGGCTCCCGGTCACCTCGTCGACCTCCGCTTCCTCACACTCGCTGGGCTCCTGCAGCTCTGGCTTCCTCACCGTCCTCCAGCCCGAGAGGTTCACCGCTGCCTTGAGTCTCTGTACCCTCCGTCGGACATTTGCACGGCTCCGTCCCCTGCTCCTGTTGACGACCCCCCTCCTCCCTCCCCCTCACTCGCTCTGTAGTTCTCCTCAGGACCTGTCTCTCTGTCCTCTCTCCTGCTTGGTGTCTCTCTGCGTCTCTGTCTGCAACCCTTCCTGTGCCTGCCTCTGTCCCCCTCCGGTCTCCATTGTCTGTGTCTCCATCTGTATCTCTTTGCCTCTGTCACTCTGTCTCTCAGTCCTTCACGAGCCAAACAGCTTTCTAAGTGCGGGAGGATGGCGCTGACTGCAAACCGTTTCAGAAAGGCCGAGGGAGAAAGAAAGCACTTTGGGTAGAAAAGAGTTTGTTAGACATGTCCCAGCATCTCTTTTCTCTCTAACTGTCTCCCCCTCGCCCCAGTCTAACTTCGCCAGCCTAGGACACCTCCTCTTCTCCTCTCCCCAGTAGCTCTTCTTGACGGTCCCCAACCTCTCCCTATTAGTCGGAATTCTGCCTAAACTGCCTGGGGATTTTTCCTCTCCCACCGGATCTGGAAGGGAAGGAAGGTGGAGGCACACACGCGGAAAAGGATGCGGAGAAGTCCTCAGAAACGCGTCCTGACGAAAGGGCGCTGGCTACTGGCCACACTCAGCAGGCACAGGGAGGGGATCTTCAGGGATGCCAGCGATGACTGACCAACCTCCTCTTGACCCCAGGCTGGCCGACGTGGTCTCCGCCCGCCTGGCGCTCTCCCGCCTTCTCAACGTCTCCTCCTCCAGCCCCTGGGTCTGCTTCGGAGGCTCCTATGCCGGTTCCCTGGCTGCCTGGGCCCGGCTGAAGGTCCCGGGACTCCTCTGGGCGGGCGGGGGGCGGGGGCTTGGACTCGGGGTCCCCATCTCAGGTGATAGGAACACCTTCTCCCCACACCCTGCCCCCGGAAGGGCTTTCCACATTTGTCTTCACGGGGATCCAGTATACAGAGGGAGGGACTGGCCTAGGAGTGAGTGGCACAGGGCGGAAGACCAGGGGTCCCAGCTGGCGACTTCTCCCCCCCAAGTTTCCGCATCTCATCTTCGCCGCGGTCGCCTCCTCTGCCCCAGTACGGGCCGTGTTGGATTTCTCCGCGTACAACGAGGTAAGAAGGAGGGCGGGGTCCGGGAGGAGCGGGATCTCAGCGGTCGGAGTCCCTGATGCGCCTCTTCTCCCGCGGTCCGACCACAGGTGGTGTCCAGGAGCCTCACGAGCACGGCGATCGGCGGGTCTCCGGAGGTAGAAATGGGGCCAGTCCAACGGGGGTGGGGAAGAGAGGAGGCCTTCAAGTTGGGGCCAGAGGAAAAGGAACAACCTGCATGGTGGCGGGTTCTGGAGAGGTGGGAGCCTCGAAAGGTGGACAGATTCTAGAAAAAGGCTGGAGCTGAGAAGGCGTCTGTGCGTCCAAAATGAGGAGCCCCACGGGGGCGGGGCCGAGGAGGGGCGGGGCCTGAGGAAAGACTACTCTCTAGGGAGGGGTAGGGAGGCTCAGTGTGGGGCGGGGCCTGAGAGGGAACGCCCCTATCAGGAGGTGAGGCTGTGTGGGGCGGGGCCTGAGGACGACCCAGAGGAGGAGCCGATAAGGGCAAGGCTTCTGTGGAACAGGATTCGACCACCGAGGGCAGCCGGGGGAAGTGCGGAGCCCAGGCTGACGGACGTTCTAGAAGGGCAGGCCAGGTCCAGGCCCGGGTCCTGCCGACACTGCGTCTCTCCACAGTGCCGGGCGGCGGCATCCTCAGCCTTCGCGGAGGTGGCCCGGCGACTGCGCGCGGGAGAGGCGGCCCGGGCGGCGCTGAGGGCGGAGCTGGGCGCATGCGCGTCCTTGGACCGTGAGGAGGACCGGGCGGAGCTGCTGGGGGCGCTGCAGGCTCTGGTGGGAGGCGCAGTGCAGTACGACGGGCAGGCGGGGGCGCCCCTGAGCGTGCGGCAGCTCTGCGGACTCCTCCAGGCCGGGGGCAACCGCAGCCGCCCGGCGCCCTACCGCGGGCTGCGTCAGGCCGTGCAGGTGAGCTCCCCCGCGCCAGGCGCGGGTCGGCGGACCTCTGCTGCGCGACCCTGGGTGGGCTAAACTCCTCCCGAGCCTTCGTTCCCTCCTCTGTCCCACGAGGATGACACCGCACAGGGCCCGCGGGGAGGTGTCACACGCCCCATGTGACGGCTCAGCAGGGGCCTGGCACGCACCACGCAGCTTTAGAAATTACGCTATTTTGCCTGTCTTGTTCCGACCTCTGCCCGCGGTCTGCAGCAGTGTCTGGCACGCAGCAGGCGCTCAAGTAGTATCTGTAGAACGAGTGAAAGAATGCAGGTCGCCCTGTGCACGGAGCTCTCCTGGAGACCGGGGCCCATCCTCAGAATCCACAGCTGTCACGTTTGCAGCGCTGTCTGCACCAAGTGCTGTGCCAAGTGCTTCCTATAGATTATTTCACTGAATCCTCATATTAGTTTTAGGAGGTCGCCAGTATTATTATCCCCACTTACAGATGGGGAAACTGAGGTCCAAGATATTATCACTTGCCCCAGGTAATAAGGTCCCATCATCTAGTACCTTAACCTCTAACCCACCCGGACCCGGGAACCGCACCCCCCTCCACCCTGACTCCCAGGAGAACTCGGGAACACCCTCTTATGACTTCTGACCTTTGACTTGTAGGGACCTATGCCTCCAGGCCCTGGCTTACTAGAGGGCAGGGAGGAATGCATGAATGTATGTACGTCTGTATGTGTATTGTCCCCTAGGTTGTCCTACACAGCCTGGGCCAGAAATGTTTAAGCTTTTCCCGAGCGGAGACAGTGGCCCAGCTGAGGGTCACAGAACCCCAAGTGTCCAGCGTGGGTGACCGGCAGTGGTTGTACCAGACGTGTACTGAGTTCGGCTTCTGTAAGTGACTGGCCCAATCCTCACCCCTGATAATCTAAAGTTAAAAAGGCCTTTCAAAGCAGAGGCAACAAGCATTTATTTCAGATGAGTAAGAACAGCTGTTCAGGAAGCACTGACTCAGGCAGAAGCCCACGCTGGGTTCCGATTAGGAGACAGACAATATTCTTTGTGGGGAAGGGAAGCAATTACTTCCGTCGAAGGGAGGCATTTCTGTTGCTGCAGATCATCTAACATACTGATGTGGATTCTAAAGGGTGTTTTTAATTTTCAATCCGCTACCCATCAGTCATAATAGCTGCCTTCTTGTTATCCTTACAAACAGTTCTTTGGGGCATGATGTTGCTTTAGCCCCAGCCCAAAGGTTATTTTGCCCTGTTTTAACATTTCAAAGGTTTGAGGCATAAGATATGCAAGGCGAGTCCTCTAGGATGGCAGCTACGGCTCCATTTCAAAGCGGCTCTGTGTGTGTGTGTGTTTGAGACCTTTCTGAAACACATCACCATTAACTATTGGAAAGCAGCACTGATCGGTTATTAAAGTGCCATTGGTCCTCCATTGTCAACTGGCTCGTTTTGGATGTGTCGTTGCCAATCTCTCATTGCCAGGAAGGCTCCTTCCGGGTATGTCATCTCCCACATAGGAGGGAAAGTGGTTTCTTAGGAGCCTTGGGCCACCTTCGAGCAACGAGCATGCCCGCACAGAGGATGACTTTACTGTCACGTTTCGTTAAGGGCAAACATCTGTCGTTTCTGGAAGTCTGTCATATGAAGTCTCATAGGCCTTAGTGATCATCTCAAAATGCTGAGCCACCATTATCAGAGTGGTGTGCTTATAACATCAAGCTGTACAAAACAAAGATTTATGACAGCAAAAACGTCTATAATAACAAACAAAATGTTGTCTAATTTGGAGAATAGATCTGGACCAGGAGGCAATAACTGAGGGCCATTAGCTGACGATTAATTAGAGAACCATGAGATGTCAGTAGCCACTGTATGCAGTCATTTGGTTTGGGTCCACATTTTATGTAGTTTCACTTTTAATTTACCAGAGGTGTTTTATCAAACACCTCTGTGCAACAAAAGGTATTAACAACAGAGCAAACCCCACCTTGTTCATCTAGGATATGGTCAAGAGTAATTCTATCGTCTAATATATCACACATGAAGAAATTTAAATCTTTTACCTGGTTGACTATTGCCGTAGCGATGATGACTGTCATTGTAATACCTGCCCAAGGAAAAAGTATTCTTTCAAATTTGGTACCTTTGCTGGGGCTGACATTACCAGGCCCTGAACAACATTGACTATGTGTATAGCTTGTTGTACATTTTGACCTGTGAAGTGGGTTTAAAGATGATGCCCAAAGTTGAGTTATCTTCCCAGTCAGAAATAAGGGAGGAACAAATATTACTATTATAGTGAGTGTTTGGCCTCTCTCTTTTTTTTTTTTTTTTTTTTTTTTGTGAGACAGGTAGGAAGTAATGTAAGAGGGGAAAAAGGAAATATGAAGGTGTAGATTATATAGACCTCGTCCAGAATCTTGTGTTAGTTGTCATCTGCTTCACTTCTTAGTAATTTTAATTTCAAATCCTCTGTTGGTTGAGCAGTCTAGTTAGGTGCAAGAGCTCTCTTTAGAATGAAAATGAATCTGACAGTCAACATCTTTAAATTTAGTTACACATGGATTAGTTAAGAGTACCTGAAATTCTGGAGGGATCAGGTGGGAAGGAAAAGATACGCGTTTTAATTCTGCTTGCGAAGGTGTAATTTACCAAATTGCTGTAAATGATTGTGAAAGGAGAGTGGAGTTGGGTTTACACCCCACATTGACAGATGTCTCCTTCCACAGATGTCACCTGCGAGGACCCTGGATGTCCTTTCTCCCAGCTCCCAGCACTGCCCTCCCAGCTAGAGCTGTGTGAGCAGGTGTTTGGGCTCTCGACCTCATCCGTAGCCCAGGCTGTTGCCCAGACCAACTCCTACTATGGTGGCCAGACCCCAGGGGCCACCCAAGTGCTGTTTGTTAATGGTGAGCATGCTGTCAGGACCTGACATTTATGTCTGCACTTCGCCCCAGTTCAGCACACCATTCTCTCCTTTCTTTCCAGGGGACGCAGACCCCTGGCATGTGCTAAGTGTAACACAGGCTTTGGGACCCTCAGTTTCAGCCCTTCTCATCCCTAGTGCCTCTCACTGCTTGGACATGGCACCTGAGAGGCCCTCAGACTCCACCAGCCTCCGCCTAGGGCGCCAGGTAAGAGTGAAAAGGCTCTGGGTGATTTGCATTGTCATTTGCATGCTAGTTTGCATGTTTCCGCCCTCTTCTAGTGCTGGGGTCTGACTTTCAAAATCCTCCCCACCTCTCCACAGAGCATCTTCCAGCAGCTGCAGACCTGGCTCAGGCTGGAGACACGGGTCAGGGCTGGTCTCTGAGCCACTCCCTGTATGGCCGCCTCAGTCTTGAACGTCCCCATTCTCTGGACGGGAGAAAGTGCCAGGAATTGGGATTCAGTGCCTGCTCTACATATAACTGACTCGTGACTGCAGACATCCTCACTCCCAACTGAAAGCACTCAGCTCCAGACAGTTCCATAAACATAGGTGGATGGTGGTTCTCATTGTGAATTCTTGTATTTTAATATCAAAGGTCAAAGAAAAGTTACTCTTTATGCTGGTTCCCTCCCCTGCTCATCAGAGTCCAGTTCAGATTCTGCTCAGCTCCGGGGCTGGGCACTTTCTGCGTGTCTCTGGACCCCAGGCCCTGACTCATCTGCTTCTCACCCTTTCCCTCACCGTGCCCCCTGTCCTCAGCCTCTCGCCCTGACTCTGCCTTTACCCCCTCCTCTTGCGTGTTCCCTGCCCTCCTTCCCTGGCTTCTCGTCTCCGTCTCCCTGGGCTCTCCCTGTCTCTGTCAGCCGTGTTCGTCTTCACTGCCTCTAGTTCTCGTCCTGTCACTCGATCTTTGTCCTTCTTTATCTGTCTCTTTTAGTCTTTGCAAACCTGTCATGAGCCATCTTTCCCCTCAAAAACCACAGAAGAATCTTTGCTCTAACCCTCCATAAACTCTGACTCTGTGGGAAACCACACATCTTAGTAAACGAAAATTGGAGTCTTCCGGTTTCTAAGATCCAGCCCTTGGAGTTTCCTTGAATTACGTTTCTCCGCTCGTACTGCTTAAACTTGCTAAAGTGGGTGTCGTTTCTGCAACTCCACATCTTTAATATTATAACTACTGTGGAATTAAAATAATGAGACTTTTCATTCAGGCCCCGGCTGTGCACGACTTGAAAATATTTTGTGTTTGTTGTTGATCAGGCCTTGTTTTGTCCAGGGCCAGCATGAAAACCTGAAGGTGTTACCAAGAGAAACACCAATAGTGCAAGCGAGTGTGGCCCACGACGCGCGATCCAGTCAAGTGGGTGTCCAGAACAGTTAGTTGCATTTAGCACAAACAGTTGCATTTAGCACAGAGCGCCCACAGAACAATGGGTGTGGGTAGGTTTACTCGGGTGTGTGATTAAGACAGGTCTGCGGGACAGACGCACATGGAATCCGGCATTTAGGCCTCGCAGACAGGCTGTCTAGACAGCCAGCTGTTCTCCTCGGACATTTGAGGAGACTGGTGTCCCCCTCTGCTCCAAGTGCGCGCGCCCCAGCAGTCAGGCGGTGATCACGGGGTTGCGACAGGGAGTGCGCCTGTCCCCGGAGTCAGCACCACGGACAGCGCGCTCCGGGTTCGCGGGGCTGAGTGGGGGATTTCTCAGAAGTGAGAGAGGATAGGGGAAAACGGTTTAATGGCATTTTAAGTCGGTGGTGTGTGTGTTTTGTTCACAAATTTTTTTATTTTTAAAAAAGCATGAACTGTGGAATGTATTATTTCTATTTGATTGAATAAAGGCCGGAAAACGGGCTCTACCACCCCAGGGAAATAATTCATCTTAACTGCTGGTGCGGCTGCGTTTGCAGAGCACACAGCAGGAGCGGTGCGGGCTGCAGAGAGCTGGGATTCCAGTTGCGGGAGCCGAATCTGCGGGGCTTCCATCCGAGACCACCGTTTTCGTCCCTGGTGGACTAAGGGAACTCACAGGAGTGAGTTTTCTCAAATCGTTTGGTGGAAATTCAGCTTTCCCTCCCTCCGCCCCCTTTAGATTAGGTCATTCGGATCTCAAATTCTGTGTATTTTGAGAGGACAAAAGGATAAAAGGCAGAAACTGGGTTTTATACAAGAGTTGACTCTCACCTACACATTTCATGGCTCTTTTCTTCTGTAACCCTTAAGATTATGGCCTGAAGTCCTCGCCATGGCCAGTTATGTCTTCAGCCTCATTTCATACCTTACTGCCCTTTTCTCTCAGTCCCTCTTATCTGCCCTGGATTTGTGCACATGTTATTTTTCTACCTTAAATACTCTTCTATACGTAATTGACATTTTGTCAATCTTTACATTTTCCAAAAGAACTTCCTTAAAACTTTCCAAATAAATCTTCATATTTCTTTTAGCACTATATACCTCTTTTATTGCAAATTTTATGTTAATTCCCATGATAGCTTGATTGCTCTGTCTTTCTCACCAAAATATAATTTCCAAAAGGGTGGATGCAGTGCCTGGTTTTATTCATCAATGAAATCCTGCCTACTACACACAGTAAAGTTTGAACAAATATGTGAACATTTACCATGGTCCTATGGGTGAATGTTACCCCAACTTTGAGGTGAAGAACTGAGGTTCATAATGAGTAGATAATTGTCTATGCTGGGACACATCACTGGCAGAAACTGTGGAAATATGTAATTCCAAAGAGAAAGAGGGATTGAATTCTCTCATTGAAGAGAATTAACATTACCGATGGCATTGACAGCAGGCTTCTTTAAGGAAAATTGCACAGTTTGATGTCTTTAAATGTGGTTTTCAGACTCATCAGAGTGACATCTATACCACTCGACTAAGCAGATTACATGTTCCATGGGAGGATGTTTGATAGACAGCAGAGCCTTTCCACTTTCCAAGTTCTGTTACCATGCTCGCTCTCAGAAAATACTTAGGACAGTGCAAAGAATTCTGGACAGGAAGCGCAGGCATCTGATGTCAACATAGAAGATGGGAAGAATAATGGTAGGCGTGCCCCATCAGAGAAGATTGCTTTACAGAAATGAGGAATCTTGAACACAAAGAGGTAATTAATTTGTCTAAGGCCGTTTAGGCTAAAGATGGCAAGTTTGGGATTAAAAGATTTTGCGTCTGACTTCCAAGTTTATGCTGTTAAGAACATTATCACACCACCTCTTTCAACATCCAAGGTTCTTCTCTTAAAGCAGTTTTACATTTCGAGGTGTCTATTTTTTCTACTTTGGAAACTAGAATAAATTGTCTAAAGATAAAATCTCTGTTTTAAATTTGTTTGGTTAACAAATCAGCTCCTAAGATTCCAACATTCTATGTCAAATATGATTTTTAGAATGTGTGTTCTTGTATTGAATTTTTGCCTTTTTTGCTTTTATTGCCTGCTTTTGCATGCTTTTATCTGTTGAATGATTTATCACACAATTTTGCCATGATTCTCCCTCTTAATGAGTTATCGTTCTTTTAACAGTAAGAGAAAAAGTGTGATTCTTACAAATAAATGCATTTCCAAACTAAATAAATGTACTTTATTTTATGACAGTTAATTAAATATAACATGGAGTGCTTATTACAAATCTATGTTCTCCTCATCAGTGCCCAATATAAGAATATAAAAATATATAATGAAGTTAGATGCGTGGCAGATTAACAGACCGTAAACATTAGTAAAGAAGTCACAAGAACACCAATAAAAAGACATACACAGATGAAAAAATGCTTTAAAGACAAGACATTCTTTTTATGATATATGAATAGTCTAAAGGTTAAATTTGCTTATTATTTTAACTGTAGAAATTTAAAGCAAAGCGCATTATGTCATCACAAATTACATGAATCTGTTGGAGTCAGCAGTTTCATCGTTCTTATTTCTGTCCCCATCTATGTCAGGATACCTCATTTTTCCTCTCTGTCTGTGAGCCTGTCATCTATGTGAGGTCTCTGACTCGTGTAAGCAGGGTTCTCTTAAATACATATGTATTAAATTTGGATATTTTCTCATTAATCTTTCTCATGGGGATTTAACCATTAGACCAGCCAAAAGAAGCCTGAGCCCCAGGAGACTGCTGACCTGGCCCACCCCTGTACCTCCTGCTGAGGGGCCTCAGGCTGGGCGCCAGTGACAGCAGCCTCCGGTAGCATCGTAGCTTCTCCCATGTGCCCCTGGAGTTCGGTGAACTCGTGCAAATTGAGTTTCTTCGCGGTATCTTCCACTGGAGATGTAAGAGGAAAAAGGGTTGCTTGCAATGTTGCATAAATAACCCTAGCAGAGGATGGTTTCGATCCATCGACCTCTGGGTTATGGGCCCAGCACGCTCCCGCTGCGCCACTCTGCTGGCTAGCGTCTGATGTCTCCTGCTTTTCTTTTGTATGTACATTGTCAGCTGCTTCATATTTCCCTGTATAGATAAGTCGCGGTCTGCTTAGAAAACGGAATCTTGCTTAGCGATAATAATAAATTTCTCTGAATTTTCGTACATGTCATAACCCAAGTAAATCTCGAAAACATCACGCTGGGCAAAAAATGCCACACAATAGGATATATTACATGATTCCACTTATATGATGATCAAGAGCAAGCAAAACTATCTGATGAAGACATCACGACAGCGATTAGCTTGCACGGTGCCGTACTGACTGGTAAGGGAGCATGTTCTCAATTGAGAATGTTCTCAATCTTGGTCTGGGCGGTGGTCACGTGAGATGTGTAAATTTCATTACTCTCTGTCTACCTTCAGATCTTTGCATTTTACCACGTGTGAAATATACTTCAAATAAAGTATCGGAAACAGGGAAACCACAGAAAAATAATAACCGAAGAAAGGAGAACGGGAGGGAGAGTGAGAAGAAAGAAAATGAAAGAACACATAAGATTCAAACACATGCCTCCAGGTCAGCGACCAGGAAACTCTTCAGCATGGGGACCTATCTTGAGCCTGTCGCTTTAAATGATCTGTTATCTGATGTCCTGGCGCCTTCAAAAATAAAGATAATTGCTTCTGAAAACTGCAGGACTTAGTGCCTCTGCCCTCAAGGTCAGGTAGAACAGGAATCAGCTGAGCGAGGGCTCGGACGCTCTTGTGGACTCCAGACCTTTGGCTACAAGGCCAGGCTCGGAGCAGTTCACAAGAAACTGACCATGCGTCTCCGCAACTCGTCGCCCGCTAAGAGCCCCAGAATCGCTCTGCTCAGAGCCTGCTGGCAGGCGGCGCGAGGCAGATTCTGAAGCGTAGACTCAGGTCCACAGAATAGCTGAAGGGCAACCTTGGGAATTTGGGCTGGGGACATAACTGGAGATGTTGACACCTGTCAATATCTGAAAACTGCAGGACTTTTACCAATCTAAGTTCTCCTCATCAGTGCCCAATATAAGAATATAAAAATATATAATGGAAGTGCAGGAGCTATGGCTCTTTCCCATAGACTTCTTGTTAAACTTATGGGAATGGCGACCAAATTGTGGCCAGAAACATGCAACTAACCCAGTATTAGTTCAATTTAAGGCACCTGTAAGTCTGGGAGAGCCACCCCAAGGTATTTTCATTGATGAGGAAGGCAAAAGTGACGATTTCAAGAGGCAAAGACCATTAATATCCCTTCCTCGTGTCTCCCCAGGTAGAATGTGCTCCCTTCCCAGTTCCCTCCAGTATGTCCCATGCCATTAGCTAGAACTTTACCTTCTTGCCAATCATCTCTTACTTACACCCAGACATTTCATTCAGAAGAGTCACTTTATGGTGAAAGGGTGACAAGTGCATTTTTATAAAACTTTGAAGCCCATGTGTAGTGTCATTGTAGGGAGACTTGGCAAGGAATCTACTCACCTAGGTGTTCATTACCCTTGTCACCTAAGACCGTGTCGATCCAACAAGAGAACTCAGGTGGCTGAACTAGAATTACCTTGGCATCCCTTAACCCGCTTTCTGTCTAGGTTGCCACTCTGGAGTTGCTATTAAGGAAAAGAAAGACGTATCATGCCCAGAAATGGTCAAGTTCATCAAGAAGACAATTGGCGGGAGCTTTGAGAATGGACTTGAGTTCTGCCTACTGAGTCGAGCAACCAAAAACATACATTTTTGGTTCTGCACAGCTGTGTCTTCCTTGTTGGTACCTTAAATGAGATAAATTCTCCAATCGAAAGGCAGAGTTTGGTCCAATGAAATTTTTAAATGATCCAATGATGTGCTGTCTGCAAGACATTCACTTTAGGTCCAAAGATGTGATTAAGTCTATAGTGAATGGATGGAGAAAGATATTCAAGGAAAATAGTAATCAAAAGAGGGCTGGGATGGCCACATTAATATTAGACCAAATAACCTTTAAATTATAAAACTGACACAAGATACAAAGAAAAACATTACGTGTTGGTAAAGAACTAATTCATGAAGAAGCTATAACAATTATAAACATATATGCATCGAACATCAGAGCCGCAAATATAAATGAAGTAAACATTGAGAAAATCGAAGGGAGAAACAGACAGTTCTACAATATTGGTTGGTGAGTCTAAAGGTGTTTCTCTGTATTAACCCAGTGATTCCACTCCTAAGCTTCAATCTTTTGGAAATGTAGATGCAGATACAGTTTTTCATACAGACACATTCATCACAGCATTATTCAAAAAACATTTGGAATGTATAAATGAACTGCAGTCTTCAGTTCAATGCAGCAAATGCTTGTGGGCATGATGTCTTCACTATCATGAACACAAACAGACGTGCAGGTTGTGTCCCTACATGTCCTCCATTTGATGAAATATATGCAACTTTCAGAATTGTATGTTCAAAAAGTATTTGTTGTAGTGGGAAAATGGGCATTAGTATAATATTAAATTAGTATAATATTAAATAAAAAGTAATAAATTAAAAATCTGTGTATATAATATATAAAATAAAATAATGTATTTCAAGAGCTCTTTTCTGGGTGCCTTCTTTTAAATGGACTATGCCCTCCCGCCCACCAGCCTAGCTCTTAATTTTTTCATTTTTTATCATGTTGACACTGCAGTACATAACACATGTGTCCTAGGTGATGACCTGACCAGAAACTAGGGTGGCAAACACACTCTTCTTATGGTCCCCTTAACCCCGCCTCCTGATATCCAGGCCTGTGAGTGGTGCGCTTTCTTCCTCGAGTGCCTCGTATATTATTGTGTGTACCCGATTATGTGAATAAGTTACATGACGTAGTATCACTCATTTATTTTTCTGGAGCAGATGGGTATGAGTATTTGCTCTATGAGGGAGAAAAAAGAGCCATTAGGGTTTAAATCCTGAATCTCACCTTTACTAACTGGGTGAGCTTGGGCAAGTTTTTTTTTTTTTCTAAACGTATTTCTGCCTCCAAACTAATATAAACTTAACAGTAATTCATATATACTGTTGACTTATTCAGACAATTTATTTTTATTTTATCAACCGATTTTAGTTGGCTTGCTTTTCCAATCAGGCCCCTTCCAAAGTGTCCATAAAACAGGAGATAGATGTGCTCAGAAAGTCATATTGCCTCTTTTTTTTTTTTTTCATCCGGATGATAAGAAATGCTAAGGAATGCATAACGGCTCATCTGCAGGCCTCCCATTGGTTACAGAGGTCAGCCTAGGCACCTGCTCGTCTTTGTTCCCAGGCCCAAGAGGCGTCCTGCCTTGTCTACCTCAACCAGGAGCGATGTGAATGTATGAATCAAAAAGAAAATGAGGTGCAAGCTTTGGTTCCCTAACTGAGCATTTCTGGCTCCTACTGGTGGGATCATGACCTATGGTGTAAAGAGAAAAGGCAAGGTTGCACCACCTGTCTGTCCCTCACCTGGCCCTACTTTTCCTGAGAAGTCATCCCTTGAAGTCAAAAACTAGAAAATAGGCATTCAACATGTGTAGCCACATGTGGTGCTATAGTCTCCCCCAATTAGCCGGGACCCAGAAACCTTTATGCAAGTAGGTTTGGCTCTGTCAACAAGGGCCTACAAGTCAATTGAAAGCACATGTTACACATCACATCCTACAAGTCAATTGAAAGCACATGTTACACATCACATCAGGCCCAGTGAAGAGAACAAGTCTCTAAACACACCGGAGAGTGATGAATGAAAATGTGGCAAACAGGAAAGGCCCCCTGTCTGCAGCAAAGAGCATCCTTGTTCTGGAATGAGGAATGACCTCTGGGTCTGACAGGCTGAGCCTTCCCTCCCAGTCTCTCAGGGGCTAAATTGGCAGAGAGGAGGGTGGGGCTGGAACACTATCTCTCTTGGTAAAAGATTAAAACAGCTTGGTTGGAGGAAGTGGCCCAGTGCAAGCAGCACACAGGGGCCCCTCAGCGTTGACCATTGGTCCTCAAGGACAAGTCGGTCAAATTACATCAAAATTCCTCCAAAAACCCACTGAGGAACAAGAAGGCAGCAAAAAGGAGAACTCAGCATTTTCAGAGACCAGGGAAAGGGAACCACTTCTAAGAGCCAAATAAAATCTCTTGGAATCTAGACCTCCTCTCAAAGACGCAACAGGGCCTGGGCTGTATCTGCTGCCTTCCTGGCATGTCTGTTCCCAGGAGGCAGTGTCCTGAACCAGTTTACATCGATGCAGAGGAGTGGGCGGGAGGGGAAGGCAAGGTTCTGTTAAATTACAGAGGTTCCACCTCATTTCTTTCTGCTATCGCCCCTGAACACCCTGGTGCTCCACTTTTTTCTAGAATGTAAATAAGAACCCACAGGTGAACAGGTAAAGCTCTAGCCATTGATCTGGGTGTTTTTGCTTTAGGGACTTGGAAGAGATTGGGGCTCCTCCCAGAAACGCTGAGGTCCAGGCCAGGGCGCCGCTGAGGGGTGCTGGCTACTTCTTGTGGGCGTGATGCCTTCGGAAGTGCCCTTGCTCACGACTCTTTGGGGTTTTTGGTTTTGCACCAATGGAGAATGAAGGGGCTGGTGATCTGAAAGACCCTCTCTCAAAGGAGCCCTGGGCAGCTAGTGAGGGGACTCCAAAGCCAAGGCTTCTACCTGTCTTAACTGGTCCAGGGACAGGGGTGCTCTGAGCAAAGGGAACGATGTGATGGTCCCCAAACACAGCCCTTCTTGCAGAAATGCTGGCCCTCCCCAAGGCGAAAGGAGTGCTCTGGCTGGTCAGGGCTTGGGTGTTCTGGCTCCAGATTTTTCCAAAGGGCATGACGGTGCGAGTGGCCCCACCTGGCATTGCTCCAATGCAAAACACTCCAGAGTTGGAGCTCCTGTCTGGGGCAGTCATACTGACCCCAGACTCCCCACAGTCCATAGGGGTCACTAATCCCCCAAAGGCAAAAGGCCGTGGGGCTGTGCTGCCAAACACTGAGCTCGAAGCCCCACTCCGGTGAGCCTCAGTGACTAGTCCAAAACAAGTTGCACTAGCTTGGCCAAATGCTGGGGTGCTTCCAGAGTCTGGCGGGTTGCTGGCAGGGATGTGAAAGGTGGAGGTTGAGGGTGTCAACAGCCCAAAGGCTGACTGTGTGGGGCGGCTGAAGGCTGGCTGAGCTGGGGTTGGGATTGGGGTTGGGGTTGGGGATGGGGTTGGGGATTCCACTTTTGAGTTTTTAAAAATGAAAGAGCTATTGAAGCTTGGGCCAAAGACTGGTTGGAGAAGACCTTGCTCTCGCCCACCTGCAGCCCCAAATGCAGGCTGAGAAGTGACTCCCAGGGATGGTGGGAAAGGTGGCTTTGAGTTTGACCCCAAGGGAATTGTGAATGCTGAGGTCAGATTGGAGATGCCGGATGACAGTGCGGGCTGGTTCGTGGTCATGAGGGCAGAGGCCGACAGAGGGCTGCCCACACCCCTAAAACCGACAGTGCTTCTACTAGCGGTCATCTGGGCAGCAGTGGGAAGAGCCTGGCTAAAGATGGCGACTGTGTGCACCCTAGGAATGGCCGCGGGGCGGTGGGGTGGCAAAATGAAACCTGTAGCTGTGGAGAAGCTGGCCCTGAAGGCGCGAGCGGCCCCGAGCAGGAAAGTGTGACAGGTGGAAGGGAGGGAGGGGGTGCTGTCCACAGCACTGGTGACACTCACTACATCAAAACCCAGAGGTGGCTTGAAAGAGGAGTCTTTGGATGAGCTGGCTGGGGCAGTGGACACGACTACAGAGGTGGCCTTGACCAGGTCGTGGGAGGTGTGGGTAGGAGCAGGCGGAGCCGGACAGCAGGTCTGCCTGGGGGAGAGAGCACCTGTCACGGGCATAGTGTTAAGTGGCCCTATGCTGCCAAAGACAGGCTCGAAGGTGGGAGCTAAGCTGCCTGGAGGTGACAATGCTGCGGTGGCCATTCTGAAATGTAAGGCGTTTCCGGTCTCGCTCTTGGGCGGGGGACCGAAAACACATTTCGACGTGGGGTCAGCAGAAGCTGCAGCGGGAGGTGCAGATGCAGAAAGATGGCGAGCTGGTCTCACCTTTCCAAACAAACACCTTTGTGCGGGGCTTATGACAGGTGGCTGTGGGGACCTGGCAGACCTGTCATCCTGAGAGGTCGGAGGTGGCTGTGTGGTGTCAATGACTGGTGATGTGGGAGAAACAGGGATCGGATCGGTGACGGTAGCTGGAGACTTTGCCCCTGAAGCGGGGCCTGGACGGGACTCTGACATTGAGCAGCCAAGTGGGGCCAGCAAGCTGGGTGTCTGCAGGGGTGAGAGGGCCACACTGACACCCTCTGCAGTAGACTGTGGGGAGGCCAGGGGACCTGGAGACTCCCCCTGGGAATCTGGGCCCGGGGCTGGAGCTGTGCCTGCAGAAGGCAGAGCGAGAGCCAGGGGAGGTGGCAGAGCAGACCGAGAGTCCCGGACAGAGTCTGCAGTGACCTCTGTTGTATCCTTTCTGGCTTCGTTGCCCCACAGGAGTCCACCTTTTGTCCCCAGGGCCAGGTGGTCTTCCGAGGCTGCATAACCACGTTGGGGAGCTGGGGGCAGAGGCAGCAGGGGCCCAGGGCTAGCTAGCAGCTGTGGCATCTTCCGACTGCGCTGCCCAGAGCTGTCACGTGACGCTGCTGGGGACTCCTCTGATCCCAGTGGGATGGGAGAACGACACTGGTGACCTTTCTCTTCCTTTTTTACTGGCCGCTCTGGAGTCTGGAGTGGTGCACCGGGAACGCTTCTCTTACGACGCTCGGAGGAAGCTCTAGAAGAGCTGTAAGAGCTCGTGATGGCGTTTCTTTTGGAGCCCAGGGGGCCGCCCGTGCGCGTGCGGTCCGAGCTCCGGGAGGCGGAGCTTCTGCTCAGCGGCCCAGGCCTGGGCACGAAGGAAGCGCGAACTCCATTCTTGACCAGAGGCTCAAACGCGGAGGGTCTGGAGCCGGGCGCCCTGCGCTCGCAGCGCGGCCTGTCGCGGAGCAGCGGCTCCCGCGGCCCCGTCCGCCCCTTCGCGCACTCTCGGACGGCCCGCAGCACTGTCGCCTTCACGCACCTGCCTGGAGGCTTCCCAGAGGGCGAGGACTGTGCCGGGGACGTGTCGGGGAGCCCTCTGCGCCCAGGGGGCGTGATCTTGATGGTCACTGGGCTCCATACCGCCCTGGGGTGCCGGAGAGACCAGACACTGCGCTTCAAGTAACTCTCCCACCAGTCTGAGGGGAGAGGCCCCACGACGGAATTCTGGGGCCTCCTCATGGGGAAGCGCCTCCAGGCCTCGCTGACGCCCCGCGTGGTGGGCTTGGCGGGGTCCCAGTCCCGCGGCCTTCTCGAAGGTCCGAGCCGCGGGGCAGGGTGTGCGCGGTGGACGTGCTGAACCCGGTGGAGCTGGTGAAGGGGCTGAGCCGGCCGGCGGTTCCCCAGCCCCGCGGGCGGATCTGTGCGCCCTTCCGCCGGGGACGGCGCCGGGGACCCCCGCTTGCCCAGGTAACTGCCCATGCGGAGCAGGAAGGCGGCTCGGCGACTTTGGGGAGGGTCTCGGCCTCCGAGGTTTCTGACGTCTGCCGAATCGGCCGAGTCCACGCTCTCAGGGTTCGGTGACCGTTGGGGTCCCCGCGCGAGGAAAGCGAGAGAGTCTCGGGGCGCTCGACACCCCCGGGCACCACGTTGCAGGTCAGCAGCCGTGGGAATGGGCGACACGCGGGGCCTCGGCCGCCCCGTCCGCTCTGCCTAAGCCGAGCGCTCGGGCCTCTGCTCTCCCCGCGGGCAGCGCGCGCCGGGGCTGCGAACGGCAGCGCCGATCGCAGCTCTGGGACCGTGTGGCCGAGGTCGCCGAGTCGCGCAGAGCTGCGGCGAACCTCGAGGGCCCAGGCTCCTGGTGCCCCCGACCCGGGTCCCCGGGGTAGGACCAGGGAGCGCAGTCGGAGGCGGCGCGAGTCGGGGCGCACGACTGGAAACCCGACGGTGCCCGGTGCAGCCAGATGGCGGTCGTGGCGCAGCCGCCAGGAACGCGAGGCCCATTTGCCGCTTGTCCTTTCCTGCTGTCGCTGCCTTTCCGCAGCCAGCGGGTGCCAGTCATCTGCCGGGAGGACAAGCTCCAGACGCAGCCACTTCCTGGCCCCAACCAGGCGGCCTCCCTATGGCGGAACCCGGGTCGCGTTCCCATTGCTCGCTCTTTGAGTCTGGCGGGGCCTGGGGACATCTCGCCTAGCCACCTAGGGCCCGAGCCCCCGCAGGCGCCGGCTGGCCCCGCCATCTCCTCCCTCACCGCCCCGCCTGGCCCAGCGGGGCCCGAGCAAAAATGTGGCCCACGCCCACACCCGCTTTTGGACAGAGCCGATCTGGAAGGGAACCCGTTTTCCGACGAACTTTTTAAAAAGAGTTGGATTCGGTCCATGGCAATTTTCTTGTTATTGGAAGGAATCGTTTTAGTAATCTCTGAAAGTTACTTGTTTTTCGGATTTTTCAGAATGCTAGTCACCTAGTTGACTCTGCCTTAGCAAAATATTGAGCCGCAAATTAAATGAGACCTTATGGCATTTGTATAAAAGTCGACTTTTTGGTTTCTAACTTGGATACAATAACTTGGATACAATAACTGTATCCAAGTTAGGCGTTTATTTTCCCCCTTGGAAAATGATCAATTTCCTAATTTTAAGAAATATTTTTAACTATTTTAATATTTTTATGGTAAATGATTGTAGACGATTTATTCTTCATTCAGTATATTATTTTTGTAGCCAGTTCAGTACATCGGTTAAACTTAATATATTTCCTTTTTTCTTTTTAAAATTGATTATATGGATTTATTCCATTTTCTTTTCTTTTTCTTTTTTTTTTTTTAACGCCTACGGCACCTGGTTTTCCCATCCAAGTACTAACCAGGCCCGACCCTGCTTAG
>NW_024343159.1:55901-188466 GCF_902729225.1 Pteropus medius | reverse complement strand
ACCTAGAGGTCCTGGGTTTGACACGGTGAACACTGTCTCCAATAACTACAGTTTCCGGTTCCTTTACTAAATCGTCTGAGTCTGGAGGGTTAGCTTTTTTATGTTTCGTGGGATGTAAGCCTTTCCAGCTGTGTCCTGCAGGAAACCTCCATCTTCTGCTTGGAATAGAAGGAGCAAATCTCAGCTACCAGTTGAGGTGGATGATAACTGACTTCATGGCATCTCATTTTAGGCAAATAAAAGTTGTCAAACTCTAACCCAAATTTCCTCAAGCCAGAAACCTAGCACCCTTTGCATCAGGGGAACAAAACCTCACCGCCTAGACAAGGACTTGAATCCTGGGCTCTCAAATTAAAAGTCTGATGCTCTGCCGATTGAGTTACCCAGGCTCTGAGTAAGAACTGGGTTTGTAGCTAGGAGTAGAGACTATTTGAATTCAGTGGTAGCCCTGAGCCAGTGTCGTGCTCAGGAAAAGGAACCAAGCAGAGGTTTAACCCCCCAGAGTCAATTCATCCAGCACCTGTTAAGGTTTTTACAGGTCGGTAGAGAAGGTACATAAAGGGCCACAAGAAGACAATCCTTATTTTAACACAGTTGAAGGAGGGAAAATAAGCAGAAACCAACTGATTGCTACGGTTAAATATGTATGGAATGCTTAGCTAAATCTTACTTACTGGACACCAAGAAATAACCAAAAAAGACACAAAGAAACAATGAAAAACCAAGAGAAGAAAAGTGAAAAGCAAGCAGTGGAGAGCCATGGTAAGAATCTGCCAAATTTGGTAAAATATGACCTTTTTTTCTTGGTGTAAGAAAAAAGGTAGTCATTAGAAAGGAAGGAATGAATGTGGTTGGCCCTACTGTACACCTCACTGCTTTTGGGGTGTTCTTACTCCTTCTAAAAGTATTTTTTACAAACTTGGTATTCCCTCTCAAAATCAGTGAACATCTAAATTTTTCTTCACAAATTTAAATTCTACTGAAGGATATAGTGACTTCTGTCTTAAAAACTATAGTAATTCAATGCCAACGAGACGGCGAGGCAGGGAGCCCTTCTTTGATCTTCGTTGGAAGATTTTACATCGACTCTTTATTTCCCTGAATTTGTCACTTCCCATGGAGCTTTATTGCAATACATCATTTTCTGTTTAGTATTTTCTTCATTTTCCCACCATATCTCTCTGTACCAAATACAGATATGGACATTGAAATCTGATGTTATTTCTTGTGCCCCCAAATCTGTTAAAAATACTTCTTGTGGATTGTGTTATATTTGCATCTCCTTGTGATGCACAATCAATCAAAGCATAATAAGCAGATAATAATTTGAAAAGTCCTTTAATGGAAGTAAATGCGGAATTTGTCACCTCTTCCATGAAATAGGGCATGAGGTCCCCGCAACTGAAGGGGTCATCTCTGACTCAGTGTTTCCAATTGTCCCCATCGCGGGGGGCCAGGGAGGGCATTTTACACGAGGAGGCAAAGTACCATAGCCAATGAGTCTTAATTTACCTGAAATGTCTTAAGTCATCAAGCAGAGGGCGAGATTCCTGGCCGGAGGGCGAGGCCGGGAGCCTCGCGGGCCACACCGCCATGGCAGACTGACACTCAGGCGGGGTGTGGAAGGGCTTTCCTTAGGAAAGGTTAAATATGTGAGATCTAGATGTAGATTTGGTTCAGCTGTCGAATACAGCTTAACACTGGATTTGCTGCAAAACTCCCAAGGCGGTCCACGATCTCCAGCTGCGCCCTGCAGTCCAACGGCGGCCCCCGGCTGAGGACCAGGGCGTCTCCATCAGGAGAACGGTTTCCGTTTTTCTCCTCATCTTTTTCCTCCTCCCTCCTCGCCTCCCTTCCCTTCCCTCAGCCTCTTTAGCAACCCTCCCATCCCCACCCCACCATCAATCCTTCCTCATCCCGCCCCCACTGGTTCCCGCAGCACCTCCGAGTCTGCGCTTTCTGTCGGCCAGACTCAACCTCTGAACCGCCTCTTCAGGGGGCTGTCGCTGCGGGTCGAAGAACAGCAAGGCCTGAGGAAACCTTGGGGCGGAGGGATGCGGGGGAAGGGGGCAGCCTGGAGCATGGAGTAAGCACTCCCGCCTCAGACGAAAATGTCCTCATCCTCATCCACCCCAATTCCATTCCTAGGCTTACCTCACACCCACTCACCTTCCTCCTCACTCCCCCCATCCCTCCCCATCCATCCCATCCCATCCCATCCCAGATGTGGCTAAAAGCCTCTCCACATTCAAGGCGTTTGGAGGGTTTCTCACCTGTGTGAATGTTTTGATGCTGAGTAAGGTATGTGCTATGACTGAGTGTCTTGCCACGTCACGTGCAGTACATTTGTAAGGTCTCTCCCACTGTGAATTCCCTGACATTGCATACGAACTGAGCAATAACTGAAGGCCTTTCCACAGTCATTGCATTTGTAGGGCTTTCCTCCTGCATGAGTCTTCTGATGGTTTGTGAAGTGACAACTCTGCTTAAATCCCTCTCCACATTCATTACATCTATAGGCTCACCCTCCGGTATGAGTTCTCTGATGCTGAACAAGTGTGGTGTGATCACCGAAGGTTTTCCCACATTCGCTATATTTACAAGGTTTTTTTCCCATCACATTTCATTTGTATAATCCGTTTTCTTTAAACATTTCCCACGTGTACCATATTGACAACAACGCTCTTCTATTGGATCATGCTGCTCTGAAACGAGTATTGATCTTATATTGAAATATTTTCCAAATTCACTAGATTCCATGCCTTTCATTGGCAGGAATTTTCATGCAGATGACCATGTCTTGTCCCAGATATTTCTCCTGATTTAGGTGATGAGTCTTAAACTGGCCTCTAGATTTCCCCCATAGATTTCCTCTTCCACCTTTATTCCTTGGTATAAACCTTCTTTGAAAATGTCCTGCTGCTCTACTGTTTATATCTTGGCTTCAGATCCAGACTTCTCATCTAGAAGACACATGCGTGTCCCAGTGTGGCTGCGGGGGCCACGCGAGGAGCCGCCGGGCCGGGGCGCAGGGGCAGGACGGCCCGGAGCCCCTAAGGCCGCCGGCCCCCTCTCTGGGTCGGCAAGGCGCTCACTTCTCAGCCTGCGGACCCCAGGCATCGCCTCCCTTCCAACAGCGCCAGGCGTGAGCACGCGTGGGTGCCCCACACCGACAGGCGCACTGCAGGAGCAAGGATGGTTGCTTCAGGTTTCTTCTGCAGTGAAAAGTATTTCTTCATGGTACAAACACCTGACTGCGCTCCAGGTGCTCTTAACATTGTTTTAATGCCTTTTGCCACACAGTTTGGAGATCTGACTAAATTCAATTTAATACTTGGTTTTAATGGAGAAAGTGCATTGTTGGCTATGCTGGCTAAATCAGTATACTCATTTTTCTATCTGATTTTCATGCATAAGATTCTGTTGAAATTCTGCTAGTGATTTCCTACCTTTCCTGGTACGAATTAAGTCATTCTTGCAAACTAATCAGGTGTTGCATGTTATTTTTAACAATTAAAGACAGAAAACAGACTATAGGTGGTTAAGAATCCCAGGTGCCTGAAAGCTGTCAGCATGGATTTGGAAGTGACTGTGGAATGGCCCTTTGCCCCAATTCCTAGTTGATGGCTTTTCATGCTGTTTTGGGAGATGGAGACAACAGCTGGTGATAAATTTAACTTTCACATCCCCTCAAAGCCAGATCTATCGTTTCACATCGCCCCTTGCCTTTTCTCTCCCAACACACGTCTTTAAAATTAGCCTATGAGAGATGAAGGAGTTGGAAAGGAAGGGCGGAGGAGAGAACTTAGGAAAAGGGGCTGGAGGGCAATCAAGACAAGGCTGCGCCTTTTGAGGACTTATAATAACTTTAACATCGTAATTTGTGGCCAACGTTCGAATTTTTTGTAATTGAAATTCTGAAGCTACCGACAAGGCATGACTCTGGCTCTCAGATTCCAGACCGCCTGTGGCAGACAGCCTCCTGATGCTGCTTCAGCTGTGCCACAAACTACACTCCCTGTACAAACCTATTTGACCAAAACCCTGTGTTCTGCGGACCTGAATGGTGACTAGGACATTGAGAGATGCTTATGTTACTCATTGTTCTCATCTCATAACCCCACTTGCAGACCACTGAGTGGCTGAGTGCTGAATGTCCAGTTGCCCCTCCAATCAAAAAATGAGTTATGTAAACTTATGGCCTTGTTTCCTAGCAACCCTGGGAACTTAATAAAACTATTAAACGTGTGCCTTTAAGCACGCTGTGCCATTCTCCCCACTTCAGAGGCATGTTTTCAGTTCGTGAGGAAGGCCACGTTCTCTTATTTGCAAGTCATATCAGAGTAAACTCTTAATTTCTTTCTAGAACTTTTGTTTACACTTTTAAAATTGTTCATTTTTACCTCCAAGATCATAAAAAATGTCAAATCTATTTTAAACATGCTCTCTAGGAAATAAGTGATAAAACGTTCACTTATAAAAATTATGACAAATTTAAAACATACACAAAATTATAAACCAGTATAATGAACTCCTATATGCTCATTGCCAGGATTCATTAATTATTAAAATTTTGTCAATTTCCTTTATTAGTCCCTTTTTTCTTTTATTCTTTTGCTGATATTTTAAATGAAAGTGAGACATGCAATTTAATCCTACATACTTCCTTATGCATTTCTAAAAACCACAGACTATTCTCACACATGCTATCACACCTGACGAAATTAACGGTTAACTCCTTGGGTACCCTTCATTTTATAGATGCAACACAACCAGGAGTTAAAAAATATATGCTGATGTCTGGGCCCCACCCCCTTAAGCCAATTCAATGACAGTCTCTGAGAGAGGGGCTTGGCAATAGTTTTATTAAGTTCCCAAAGTGATTCCACTGTGTAACCGGGGTTAGATAACACTTGTTAAAGCTGCAGAAAATCTCTAGTTATGATAAACTAAACGTTAAAACATACTAGAAAAGAAAAGTCGAAAACTCGTACTGAGTTAAGCCATTATATATTACTGAAACATTAACGTGAGAGTATTTTGGGCTTATTTTTATTAGGAAACAGTTACTTAAACAACTCAAATGCATGAGGACAGGAGCATAATAGATCTCCAGTCCAGTTACTGAAGCGTAAGTGCTTTGCTAGCAAAACATGCATAAATATACACTCTAGATGCAACACGGCAAAATGTGATGTATAGTAATCCTATTCAAGAATATATCGTAAATAAGCAAAACTGAATATAAAACTCCAAACGACCTCTGACATCATCTATTCCAAATCCCTAGTTTCATGGCAGAAAGTGAAATTTAAAACAGCTGAATTTTCCAATGTCACAAACTTGCTTAACAACATAAGTGATTACTCAGACCAACGATTCCATAGCACGGCAGTGAGAAGTTAAAACGGTTTAAGCAGTCAGTCAGTTTCTCAATCTGCTCTGGTTCTTCAGTACTTAACAGAGGACAAAGCAGAGTAAACGCACCCCCACGTTTATGATGCTTCTAGAACAGTCATATGCCAGGGTGCAGCCTCTGATGTTTGCTGAGAGCAGAGCGGTATCTGAAGGCTTTTCCACAGTCGTTACATCCAAAAGGCTTCTCTCCCGAATGAACTCTCTGATGCTGAACGAGGTATGTGCTCTGGCTGAAAGTCTTCCTGCATTCATCACGGCTGTACAGCTTCTCCCCAGCGTGGGTGTTCTGATGCTCACTCAGGTGAGTGCTCCGGCTGAAGGCTTTGTCACATTCGTTGCACTTGTAGGGCTTCTCGCCAGTGTGGATTCTTTGATGCTGAGTCAGATGGGAGCTCTGGCTAAAAGCCTTCTCACATTTGTTACACTGGTAGGGTTTTTCTTCTGTGTGAGTTTTCTGATGTTGAGCAAGAGATGAGCAATGTCGAAAGGCTTTGCCACACTCGGCGCACTCATAAGGCTTTGCTCCCGTGTGAATTCTTTTATGCTGTGTAAGGTGTATGTTCTGGTTGAAGGCTCTGCCACACTCACCACACTTGTAAGGTCTTTCTCCGGTATGTATTTTCCTGTGCTGAATAAGGGACGAGCCATAACTGAAGGCCTTGCCACACTCGTGACACTGATAAGGCTTCTCGCCGGTGTGAATTCTTTCGTGTTTAGCAAGAGATGAGCTCCGAATAAAAGCTTTGCCACATTCCTTGCATTCGTAAGCTTTCTCTTGGGTATGAGTCTTCTGATGCTGATTAAGGTTGGAGAGGTAACTGAAAGCCTTCCCACATTCACTGCATTCAAAGGGCTTTTCTCTGGTGTGAATTCTCCGATGCTGAGTGAGAGATGAGCAGTAACTGAAGGCCTTGCCACACTCATTGCATTTGTAAGGTTTTTCTCCAGTATGAATTTTCAGATGTTGAGCAAGGGATGACCAGTAACTAAAGGATTTTCCACACTCAGCACAATCGTACGGCTTCTCCCCAGTATGCGTTTTCTGGTGTTGAGTGAGGTTTGAGTGCTGACTGAAGGCTTTCCCACATTCATTGCATTCGTACGGTTTTTCGCCAGTATGAATCATATGATGACGGATGAATGTCGAGGGCCCATTGAAGGCCTTCCCACATTCATTACACTTATAAGTTTTCTCTCCAGTATGAATTTTTTGATGTTGAGTTAAGTGAGTGCTCCTGGTGAAAGTTTTATCACATTCATCACATTTGAAAGGTTTTTCTCCTGTATGAATTTTCTGATGTTCCATAAAGTGGCCCCTCTGGCTAAAGGCTTTTCCACATTCATTACAAGTGTATGGTTTCTCGCCAGTATGAATTCTCTGATGCTGAACGAGATGGGTCCTCTGACTGAAGGCTTTACCACATTCGTCGCATTTGTAGGGTTTTTCTCCAGTGTGAATTCTTTGATGTTGAGTAAGAGATGGACCCTCAATGAAGCCTTTTCCACACTGATCACATTTGTAGGGTTTATCTCCAGTATGAATTCTTTGATGGTTAATAAGGTTTTCGCTGCGGCTGAAGGCTTTCTCACATTCGTTACATTTGTAGGGTTTTTCTCCAGTGTGCGTTCTCTGATGGCGAATAAGCGCTGAACAATAACTAAAAGCTTTCCCACATTCGTTGCACTTACAAGACTTCTCTTTTTTAACTGGGTTTGAATTCCGTTTGATGCGTGGTTTCGTAGAGGACTCTTCCGGAGATATCTTTTGTTGTGTTACAAGGCTGGAAGTGATATTGAGGCTTTTTCCAAAGTCGTGATCTACAGGGTCTCGCTCCAAAGCAGACGTTGCCTTTTCAGTTGAGTTTATTCCCCTTGGCAGTGTCTGTCCCTCTGCCTGCTGCCTCTCTGGACTGCGTCTGGACACCCGAGTTTCTGAGAAGTTAGAGCTACCAGGATCGTTGCTTTTGCATTTTCCCACTGTTGCCTCTGGAACTGGCTCTGCAGAAGTGCCCGGCTCTGGGACTGATAGGCTATGTTCTGGTCTTGTCTCCCAGTCTGAAAGAAAAAAGAAAATGCTGTATTCTCTGAATAGAGGGAAAAATGACGACGACAACAGGATGCTGTGGGGACCACCTAATGCGGCTAAACAAACGCAAAGTCTTCAGGAAATTCTTGGGGAGTTTCAAATAGAGCCCTAATATTTGGGGAAAAGTTTGGATAGAGGTAAGGAGAATGATAAATAAAATTTAAAAATAGCAAGAGAATCTCTCGTTGAATTTCACAGCTAATATCTAAGAACCAGTAAGGGAATTCCACTTCGGGCGACAGTTAGTTGAAGGGTGGCTCAGAGGGTGCTAAGAGGAGACACAGAGGGACTGAATTTAGAGGAGACGGTCTCAACAGATTCTTTGCCGACGAACAGCAAAGCAGAAATCCAAGAACTCTAATCTTCAGACAGAACAGACAGGGAAGACCTAGTGAAGGCTGCACGGTTTTTGTCCTGGAACACTGAAGGAACAGTCATATCGCTGCTAAAAATGGGCAAGCTGTAAATAGGGGAGGAAATGATTTTAGGGAAGACGACGAGTTCCAGGCATTCTGAGAATTAGGAAGAGAAACGGAGGCTGTAGTGGTGTTTGTGGGGCTGGAAGACGCCCAAAGTAGCAGAATACCCAAGATCTTAAATACAGGGTAGGGGACATCAGCTCAGTGAAGGAAGGGAAGGGGTACCCGAAGCCAGAGGAACGTACGTGAGAAAACGGGTGGCAGTGTGGGCTGACTCGTGAGAGCGAGCAGTTCATCAGCAAAGAAGCGAAGGAAGAAAAGACAAGGACGCGATCAGGAAGCAGAGCCGCCCTGCTCCACTTCCGACTGCGTAGCGGCCCGTCCCGCCCCGAGACTAGAAAGACGACGAAACGAAGCAGGGGGTCAGTGCCGGGGATCAGGGAAAGAGGCCACGTTTAAAACGGTACCCCTCTGTTCCATGGCAGCAGGGTTACAGCACAGCCCAGAGAACCTCGAGTCTCCCGTGCTGCCAGCCCAGCCGCCGTCACCGTCACCGTCAGCATCACCATCATCGCACGCATAAGCAGCCAGCGGAGACTCCGAGCTGCCCGACCCCGCGGTGCACCCGGCATCTGGGGAAGGTGCAGCGGCCGTGAGCGTGGGCGGCCTCGTGACAGCAGCGCCTCCCTAGCAGCGACAAGATGAAAGCAACACAGGTTTGGGGACCACCAAGTGTTCAGTATTTGCACAGCAGGTGGCCATGGAGCTCGCCCCGTCCACGTACTCCTCAGTGGGGGACTGGAGACCACGGCGTCCGATGCGGATAAAGGGTAAAAGGCCGTGGCTGAAGCTGGTCCCAGCACTGGCGGGAATTCCAGCCGAAAGCAACAAGTATGCAACAGACCGTGACCTATGTTACCCACGTGGTCGTGTCTCTCACGCAGCTAGCAACAAAGTCACCAGGACACCACAGGCAGGCGAAGAACAAAGGACTGGAGAAAGTTCCAGAAGGCCAGACGGACAGCACCAGAGGAGGAAGTGCTGAAAACGAGGCCCACTTTACTGCATGCAGAGTCTGTGGGCACTGAGCATCCCCCAGCACCCTGTGCGAGGACGGTTAATCGAGGGTGCCAACAACCAGGGGGCAAAGGGGCACCTGGACCAGTGAGGCAGTCCGCACCGCCATGCGGTCACGACGCTGCAGGGGCCAGGTCACAAGGCAGCCTCGAGAAGACGGCAAGAAAGAGGGTAAGGAAACAATGCGGAGGGGCGGAGGGCCAGTGGCGGGGCTGCCTGCCGCAACTCAGCCCCTGCACCGATGCCTACGGAACTGTAAACCACGTTTCCAGCGACGAACGCAGACCAGTCACCAGAGAGGAACGAGTCTGCTCCACAGGCCGAAGAGGACAGGGCCGAGGGCTAGCTCGCCAAGACCGTCTTGGCTGGGTCTCATTCCAGCGACAGAAAGTAAACATGAGAAGGGAGCTCGAGGCTTCCACTGACTGCCTTCTGCCCACTGGCCGGGTCGCTGGGACTGTCCACGTTACCTATGCAGCGTGGGTGTTTTGTTATTTTTACCTACAAACCTCTTTTTACTGATGACTGAAGCATTTTTTTTAAAGCCTATGATTTTTTTTCAATATCTATTTAAACATTTTTAAATGATTTTCTAGCTGCTCGTCGGGATTTTTTAAAACTTAGTTTTTAATTTGTGATAAAACAACTTGTTTTTGAAAGTTAATCATCTGTAAGCACAAGTTAATAAAGCTCTTGTTAAAAAATATTAATTTTCTAAACTACGTTTCATGAAATCATATTCTATGAGAAAGATTTTAAAGGTGCAGCATGAAAGAAACAGACTCGTGGCTGGGGGAGAAAGCGTGTCATACTCTGTGCAACTCTGTTGGAAATTCCTAACGCTCAACTGCTTGTTAAAAAAATGTCTCGAGTGGTCCCCCAGGAAGAAACTTGCTAAAATTTTAGCTAATCCAGCACTTCTCAAATTTGAACGTGGCGTGCTTCTCTCCCCCACACAAAAGAACCCCCATCCCATATCTCATTCACTCAGTTTCATCTAGAGTGACCCGAGTTTGCATATTTTTCCAGGGTCTGGTCTATGAAGAGGTCTCTCTGTGCAGTTTGGGAATTAATGGGTTACAAGTTAATTTATAATTCCAAGGATAGCCTTATAGAGTAAAAGGCTCCGAAGCCACACACTGAGATGAAGAAAGGCAAGGAAGGGACTTTTGCAGAGCGTGGTTGGGAAAGCAATGGAGCGCACTGGATGGTGGCCACATAGATTAATGGTGCTGAGTAAAAGTACTCGGAAATTCAGGTCCCCTACTTCTGTTTGAGGTACAAGTGGTAGAGCCTGTAGACCCGGAAAGGAAACTCTACAGGTGGAAAAGTGAGGTGATGTTCGTGAGCTCAGAGTCCCGGAGGGGGTGGGAAAGACGGAATCCAGAGTCCAGGCCAAGACGCTGCCTTCACAGAAAGGTGGAAGGAGTATCAAACCGGATGCGTGTCAAGACAGTGTTCTGGCAAAGCACGAGGGAGCCCAGAAGCCTTCCCACATCTGGCAGGAAGCAAGTGCATCTACATTTCACACACAAATTCCTCTTCTCAGGCTGCTGTCCGAGTGAACGACACTCATCTGTAGGGACCCATTACTCACCTCCAAAGCCACCCACTGGCATGCCCGGCTCCACGATCCACGGCTCTGTCCCTTGCTCTAGCTGGGAAATGACATCGGGTTTGGAAACCTGGAGTCCTGCTCATGGGAGAAGGAAAGAAAGAGGCACCGTCTGCCGTCAGGGAAAACCGCCACGTCAGAATCCAGTCTCACAGCCTCGCTTTCGAGGGGAGGCAGTGAGGGAGCGATCCAATGGGAATGAACAGCAGATCCAGCTCTGAGGTTACAAATTCCAGACACGGTGTAACTGGGGAACTGGTTTGCATTCAGAAAAATTATTAGTTCGTCCTTCCTCTTGCTACGAGAGAAACCTTTTCAAAGCCTTTCAAAATCAAGGTCTCTCTGGTCCCTCACGTAAAGGCAAAACCAGTCTAAGCACTAGAGAACCCTCTTCCTCCTCCTCTGTACCCCAGCTTCTGACTCGCAGAAGTCATCCTTACCTATGGACACCAGGTGTGTGTAATTTTCCAGTGTTACGTCCCTGAATAGATCTCTCTGTACAGGATCCAGCTGTTTCCATTCTTCCTGGGTAAAGTCCACGGTCACATCCTTGAAGGTCACTGACTCCTGCAATACCAAACACACTTCTGCGTAGCCACAAAGCATTTACCTAGGAAGGGGATGGAGTAAGCAACAGTGACGGAGTAAGGCGAGCTATGGGCTACCTGAAAAATGATTCTGACATTTCCTCCTTCGTGAAATGAATATAAAAACAGCCTGACTCAGGATTGGTGTAAGAACTAAGAACGAACTGTTCGGTATGAGATGCTTCATTGAGAATGTGGCGCACAACACGTGCTCAGCCAGTGTGGCTACCGCCGCTCATACTCATCGTCATCATCTCTGTGCTCCAGGACACATCTCGCATCAGTAGTGAACCTCCGAACATCAAGAACCTGTTCTACTGTCCACAGTGAGCCCCAAATCTGGTGCAAAGTCTCCATGAGCAGTATCAGTCAGCAGGACAACGTGACTGGGCCCACAGGTGCGCTCCGCTCCACAGACAGCCCAGAACACTTGAAAGAGTTACAGCAGCGAGTCTGGTTTGCCCAATCCTTCCTAATCTTCACAAATATCTGGATCCATACTTCTGAACCTCAAGCAAGCTCTGAAAACCAATGCTTAGTCACCAACTGATGAAGGGACTGTGTGCCTGGGGCACGTGAAGATTTATGCTGCACGATGGTGCCAGTTTGGGGTCTGCACCGTAGGTGGTCAATAACAAGTGTACGCCAACGTGATCAGCTCCCTTTAAGAGCTCTGGACTCCAAGACTGAAGCAGGCCTCCCTGGGTAGACACTGCTCATGTCTCTGTGGGTCGCAGCTGCAGAGGAAGGGCATCTGTGTGACCAGCACAGAGGGAAGACCTGGAAGACTGCATCTCATGTCTCTGCATCCCACTCTGCAACATCTTTCCTCTTGATCCTGTTTTGTGCCCTGTGCTGTAATAACTGTTAGCCCTGAGGCACACTGCCAAGTTGGGTGAGTCGTTCTAACAAAGCACTAAACTGAAAGGTGGTCACGGGCCTCCGGAAAAGCAGTCCTAAAGAGAGCTTACACTAGATCAGCCCTAACAAAGCTGGGAGTTCAAAATCAAAGCTTAAAAGGATCCAGCGGTGGCCAAGATGAGATTAACAAGGATTCGATTTACCCTCCTGCATAAAATAACCAAAAAATTCCAGACAAAATATATGAAGCAGTTTCTGAGACACTGAATCTCAGATAACAAAAAATAGTCATCCCTGAGAATCGGGAAGCCGATGATCGCTCCAGCTTCCTGCCTTCCGAGTTCCCAGGCAGCAGTGCAGCAACTTCCCGAGCTGGAGAGAGAACACTGGGTCTAGGAAATCAAGGTGACTAGAACTCACGGGACAGAGTGAGAAGGAAACCACACAGGAAAGAAACACAGAGAACTGCAGGGCTCCCGCCTGAGTGTCCGCCAAGTGCCAGCCAGCACGGAGGTGTGATCGGACCATCAAAGGCACAGAAAGACCCACCCACAAGGACTTAGGGAACAGCACTGGAGCTCCAAAAGTGTGGAAAGAGTGTCTGTTCTCATTAGCAAAACTGGAAAACTTCCTCATTCACCAGGCATTGGGTAGAACACAAAGAAAGGTCTTGCCTCAGTTTGGGAAAGAAGTGGCCCTAGACTAAATGCTGTTCTGAGTTCACCTAACAAACATTAAAAGCCAGACCTGAAGGAAACATACTGTTTCAAGTAACTTAACTGCATCCCAGGAAAAGGAATATTTTATAGGAATATAAAAGTATGCAGAATCCAATAAGGTAAAATTCACAGTGCCTGGCATTCAGTCAAAGATTATCGGACATGCAAAGAAGCATGAAAATACGACCTATAATGAAGGGGGCTGGCAACCAATCAATTGAATCCAACCGAAAACTGACACAGACATTAGAATTAGCAGCCAAGAACATTAAAAGTTATTACGACTGTTCTAAGTGTTCAAAAAGTTAGAGACATGGAAGACACTTTTTAAAAAGACCCAAATGGAACTTCTAGGGCTGAAAACGAAAATGTTCTGGGATGAAAAATACACTAGATAATACCAACAGAATATTAAGCTTGAAGAAGAAAAGATTAATAAATTCACAGACATGGTAATAGAAACTATCAAAAATAAAACTGATAAGAAAAAAATTTTTTTCAAGAGATAGCATCAGGGAGCTGTGGGACTTCAAATGGCTCAAAATATGTGTAATTGGAGTCCCTGGACCAAAAAAAAAAAAAAAGGGAGCAGAGAAAATATTTGAAGAAAAAATAGCTCAGTATTTTCTAAATTTGATGAAAATTATAAACCCACAGATCTCAGAAACTCAACTGTAAGCACAAGAAACACAAAGAAAACTACACCAAGGCACCTCTTAATCAAATACTGTAGCTCAAATCCAGTGACAGAGAAAACCTTACAAGTATCCAAAGGGAAAAAAGACAAATCTAAAGGAACAAAGATAAAAATAACAGATTTTTTTTGTTGTTGGAAACCATGCAAGCAAGGAGACAATGGAGAAACATTATAGAATACTAAAGAGAAAAACTGTCAAACTAGAAATGAAAAACAAAAACATAATACTTTTTCAGACATAAAAACGTGAATGAATTCACCACCAGCAGAATGCACTATAAAAAACTTTAAGGAAGTCCTTCATGCAGAAGAAAAATGACATTAAATGAAAATAAGTATGTACGCCAACTTCTTCGCCTTGGCGCCACTGATAGTTCAGGCTAGATAATTCTCCCAGATAATTGTGTGGGGCTGTCACAAGATCCGTCAATAAAGAATAAAGTGATGCCAAAAGAACTTAAGCAAGAGGTAAGTGGTGAGTGCACTGTAAACCAGAGAGGCAGGCCTGGAAGACGGCCACGGAGCAGATGGGCGCCCAGAACGAACTGTCAACATTGATTTTTAGATAAACACAACCCACAGCAGAAGAATATATAGTCCCACTCTAAGGACTGAAATGGCGTTTTAAGAAACCCCTCCCAGCTTACCTGAAAACTGGCTGACGGGTAGAGAGTGTGCCCCCCGTGGTGAAGGGCAGATTCTGGTGAGGACAGATCTGGGGGAGGAAGAAGAAACCACAGTGAATCCTGTCCAACTCAGCTGTTCCCAGCAATCCATAAAATCCCACTTATTTTTCTATTTGAAAGTAACAGGAACTGTCGATTTCCTTTAATTCTCAGAATCCAAAAAAAAATCAGGATAACTGTGACCAGGGTCCTGATACTCTCCTTGGAAGGCTCAGAAGGTAAAGCGTTACTTTAAGATTCACAGTTTTGTCTCTAGATACTTACAGTCCTGTATGTCACATACATACAACTCGATCTATGTTCCCATTAAGTGAGGCAAAATATTTCTGCTGCTATGTAGAAAATATAAATAATCAGCCTACTTTCCAAAAGTCTTCATAGGCCCTTTGAAACTACTATTTATGCAAATTAAATATCACAATAATGTATACTACTTATACTGTCTACCAAAATGTCTACAATTAAATAGACATGGTCAGTGCAACTGCTGGCAAGAATGTAAATACAATGGATTATAATTGGACAGTCACACATCAACAAATTGGATAACCTAGAAGAAATGGAAAATTCCTAAAAACGTACAACCTACTAAGACTGAATCGTGAGGAAAAAGAACATCTGAACAGACCAATAAGGAGTAAAGGAGACTGAGTCAGTAATCAGGACCCTCCAACAAGGACAAGTCCAGGGCCAGATGGTCTCGCTGGTGAACTCTACAAAACACTGCAATAAGAATTACCACCAACCTTTTCAAGCTCTTCCAAAAACCAGGAGAAGAGGGACTTCTCCAAACTCGTTTTACGAAACCAGCATCACCATGATACGCAGCCAGATAACACAAGGAAAGATACTACAGGCCAATATTCCTAATGAACATAGATGCAAAAATTCTCAACAAAACATTAGCAGGATGAATTCAACAGCACATTAAATGGATCACACATCATGATCAAGGAAGATTTATCGCTGGGATACAAGGATGGTTTGACATACCCAAATCAATAAATGTGATGCGCCACATTAGCAAAATGAAATATAAAGTTCATATAATCATCTCAAGAGATGCAGAAAAAGCATCTTACAAAGTTCAACATCCTTTCATTACAAAAATTCTCAACAAACTGGTATAGAAAGAATGTACCTCAACATAATAAACACCATATATGATGAGCCCACAGCTAATATACTCAATGATGAAAAATTCAAAGCTCTTCCTCTATGATCAGAAACAAGGAGGGTGCCCAATCTCACCATCTCTTCAGCACTATACTGGAAGTCCTAGACAGAGAAGTTAGGCAAGAAAAATAAATACAAGGCATCCAACTCCGAAAGGAAGAAGTATAATTGCCTCTGTTTGCAAATGACTTATATATATGTGTGTGTATATATATATGTATACACACATACATATAGAAAATCCTAAAAACTCCATAAAAAAAAAAACTGTTAGAACTAATCAACAAATTTAGTACAGCTGCAGAATATAAAATCAACATACAACTAGTGGTGTTTCTATACACTAAGAAGGCAATATCTGCAAAAGAAGTAAAACAATCCCATTTAGAATAACATCCAAATCAATAAAATACTTAGGAAGAAATTTAACCAAGGAGGTAAAAGATCTGTACACTGAAAACTACATGACAGTGATGAAAGAAACTGAAGAAGATATAAATGGAAAGATGGCCCGTGTTCATGGATCAAATCAACTTATATATTAGTATAACGTCCACATTACCCAAAGCGGTTTGTAGATTCAGTGCAATCCCTGTCAAAATTCCAATGGCAACTGGCACAGAAATAGAATAAACAATCCTAAAATCAGTACAGAATCATAAAAGACCCCCAAACATCATAGCAATCCTAAGAAAGAACAAAGCGGAAGACAATACACTTCCTGATTCCAAACTATATTACAGAGCTATAATAATCAAAACAATATGGTACTATCATAAAAATAGACACACAGATCAACTGAACAAAATCAAGAGCCCAGAAGTAAAACCTCACATATACGGTCAACTAATATTTTCAAGGGAGCCAAGAATGCTCAATGGGTAAAGGATAGTCTCTTCAATAAATGGTTTTGAGAAAACTGGATAATCACGTGCAGAAGAATGAAACTGAACTCCAATTTGACACCAATCGTGAAAATTAACTTGAATTAAAGACTTAAACAAGACCTAGAACTGTTAAAGTCTTAAAAGAAAAACTTAGGTTAAAAGCTCCTTGACACAGGTGTTGGCAAGGACTTTTTTGATATGATACCAAAAACATAAGCAACAAAGGCAAAAATCAACAAATGGGAGTTCATCAAACTGAAAAGCTCAGCACAGAAAAAGAAACTATCAACAAAATGAAAAGGCAAGCTCTGGGAGAAAATATTTGCAAATCATATATTTCATAAGGGGTTAATATCCAAACTATATATGGTACTTACAACTCAAAAGCATAAAAACGAATATAATTTTACAATGCACAAGACACACGAATGGCCAACAGGGGCACAGAAAGCGCTCGATGTGACTAATCATCAGGGAAATGCACATCAGAACGAGATACCGCCTCACACCTGTCAGGATATTATCAAAAGGACGAGGTAAGTGTTGGTGAGGATGTGGAGAAAAGGGAGCCATTGTGTACTGCTGGTGGGAATGTAAACTGGTAATAGTTACACGGAAAAAAATACACACACACGCACCACAGTTTCTTTAGCCACTCATCCACTGACGGACACTTACGCTGCTTCCATGTCTTGGTTACTGTAAATACTGCTGCAGTGAACATGGTGTAGGTATCTTTCCGAGACAGAGATTTCGTCTCCTCTGGGCTTGCTGGGTCATATGGCAGTTCCGCTTTTAATTTAAGGAACCTCCATATTATTTTCCATAGTGAGCACACCCATTTACATCACCAATGGGAATGTATGTGTATATACACAAACGCACATGTAAACTACATGTATGTATATGTATATACACACACACACACGCAAAATGGAATACTGCAGCCATAAAATAGAAGGAAATCCTGCTATTTGCAACACTGATGGGCCATGAAGGCATTATGCGAAATGAAATAAGGCAAAAGACAAATACTATAAGGTCTTATATATGGAATCTAAAAAAGCTGAATGCATAGAAACGAACGGTACAATGGTGGTTTCCAGGGGCTGGGGGAGGAGGAAATGGGGAGATGTTGGTCAAAGGGGACAAACTTCCAGCTATAAATTAGTTTTGGGGTCTAATGTACAGCATGGTGACAACAGTTAACACTATGTTATATACTTAAAGTTACTATGAGAGTAAATCTTAAATGTTCTCACCACACAGACACAAACACACACAAAGCAAATACGTGAGGTGACAAATGTGTTAACTAACCTTACTGTGGTAATCATTTTGGAATACATAGGTGTATCGAATCACTCCACTGGACAACTTAAACTTACGCAATATTAAGAGTCAATTATATCTCAGTAAACCTGGAAAAAAAATTTTCTCAGAAACTGTTTTGTAAATTTCAGTGTTCAGATTTTGAACATTTTTCTTAGGTATGTTCCTGTTTCATATTTTGGATGTTACTGTAAATGGAGTCATAATTTTTATAGTTTCCGACTGTTCATTAGTAATATAATGTAAGTTGATTTAATTGGACATTGTTTTGAAATAATTATAGATACACGTGCAGTTGTAAGAAATAAAATATTCTTTGTATCCTTTAAAAAACGAGTGAGGACAAATGTAAGGTATAGCTCGCTCTACATAAATAATATGTTAACACTTCCAATGATAGTAAAGGAATGCAAGCAAAAGGGCTGTGTAATAGGTTGAACGGAACCTGACTGCATAGCTATCTCTAAAGAATGTAAAGACAATGATGATGCAGAAGCAAGTCTTAAGTGACATGTCACGGGGCTCTGTCTTTACCCCGACCTGTTCAGTGACATGTAGAAAGAAATACAAGGAATACTCATTAAATATACCAGTTACATAAAGTTGGAAAGGATAGTTAAAACAATGAATAACTAAATTAAGATACCTAATTATTCTGACAAGCTGCAACGCTTGGCTAAAAAATGGAATAATCATAAATGTGAAGTCTCGACATTAAGGATAAAAGACAGTTCTATTACACAAAGATGGTGTGAATCTAGTTCACTACGGTTTATGTAAAAAAGAGCCAGGGTTTACAGCATAATAGCACAAACTTTTTAAAGCAAATACCATCTGATGCTAAACAGCAGAAGTATAAACCAAATCAAAAGAAGCAGTGCGTACTTCCAGGTCTTTTTCAAAGCATGTCCACTGAACTGTGTTTAGTTTTAGGCAGCACGTTTTAAGAGCATGCTGTCATGAAGCATGGTTTTCAGAGAAATGGTCTAGATGTATCGAACGAATGCACATCAAAGAATTGAGGCTATTTTGCTTAGAAAAGAATTTGTGAGGAGTTGTGACAGCTGATCTCATATCTGAAGGACAGCAATGTGAGAAAAAGCAATCTCTTGCTTTTGGGGACTAAGAACTGAGATCGAGGCAAAAGTTAAAGGAACAGACACTTCTGCCTAATATAAGGAACTAAAAAAAGAAAGTCAAAAAAGGAACAGCCTGCACCCAAAATGGACAGTTTAATGCCACACTTGTTCAAAGGCTTAACAGGCCATCTCCCAGCGAGATTTAAAAATCTGATTCTTACACTGAAGGGATGATTACGAAGATTTTTTTCTGACTGTAAGATTATCATTCTAATATTTAATGAAGAGAAGTCACGTGAAGATCACAGACACTATGAATCATCGTTTCTTTACATTCCGCAACCCCCAAGCCCGGGAGAGTTAACTCTTCCTGCAAGTCTCTCCCTATAATTCGGATTCTTTTCTTGATCCTTAAATATAAGGTTTCATCGTTCCACCTCTTCCAGCTCTGTCAAGTACTTGATCTTCAAGTCAAGACGTTCCTTCGCCTCCATCATTCCGCTCTCCCCCGCCCTCGCCGTCCCCTCTACCTTCCATCTCAGGAGCTCATCCCGTTCCTCTGGAACCTGGTCACCAGGGTTTCCAAAGCAGCAAGCGTCCCTCCAGCTGGGTCTCGGTCTGCAGCTCAGATGTCCAACAAGTCTAAGACTCCACATACACTGAGGTCGGCTGACCTAAAAGACACAGGATGAGGTCAGCGGCATGCGTCACAATCAAACCTCAGTTTTGCACGGTGGCCAAGAGGTCCTCGGAACCCAGAAGTGGCCAGGGAGAGCACTGAGCAGGCGAGAGGCGCTCTCGCTAAACAAAACCAGAGTGGACACCGAGCACGCAGGTTCGGCCCCGGATTAAGAAAACCCGTAGTGCTCCCCTAGAATCCGGCCGGAGGCGCCCGCGACCAGCCCGTTGCCTCCGAGCGCACCTGCAGGCTTGCCCCGCGGGCTCGGATTCGGGCACACACACCTGTTGCGGGGGCGTAAAGCTGGAAGGAGACGAGCGGGGCGGGGCCCAGCTCGCGTCCTTCCTCCCAGACCGGAACAAAAGAACAAAGCCGTTCGCGGGATCGGGGCGGAACCGCCCGCGCCGAGGCGGCGAGGGGCGCCCCCTTCCAGGACTCCCCGGCTCCCTCCCGCAGAGGCCGCTCCGAGCGGAGCGAGAAGGGTGACGTCACGCGGCCAGCGGGCTGGCGGTTGCCATGGTGATACCTGGGCTTCCCTCCTCCGACTGCGATCCAACTCCGATCGCCCGTCCGGAAGCGCCGGGAAGCTCACCAAACCCAGCGAAAGGACCAGAGCCGCGGGACTCCCGAGCGCCAGCCTCTTTCCACGCCTCCCGCGACGGCTGCGGCCACTTCCGGCCGCGCCGCGCGCGCCCCGCCCCCGCCCCGGCCCGCGCGTGCGCCGCAGCGCGCGGATGCGCCGGCCCGCGACTCCCAGGATGCTCCACGCGCCGCGCCGGGCTCCATGTCCCAGAGGCCGCGGCTGCCCGGCGCGGCCGGGTCCTGCGCTCCTGACCGACCCAGGTGGAGGTGTGCGTTGGCAGCCGACGCTCGAGCTTCTGTGCCGGGACTGGTAGTAAGAGATAGACGTTTACACACACACACGTGATTTAGAAAAGCACACAAGCGCGTCACGGTGCATCACGTACCTTATCACCGGTTCTGCACTCTACTCAGAGGACTAGTATTCTAATTTAAATATTCTGGTTCCGACCCACTATATTGCTTTCATGACTCTCAAATAGGTCGCAACCCACATTTTAAAATAATGCTGCAGGAATCCGGGAAGTGGCGTTACCACGTCTTGCCCGACTAGTGCACCGTGTACACCCACCTGCGTGAGCCAGCGCGTACCTGCGCAGGAGCCCAGCGCCGGTCTCAGTGTGCCCTTGGCAGAAAAGGATCCAAAGTAAGTCAGTAGGTTTTTATATTTTTAAATATGCGGCCCACGCAATTTGCTGTGCGTCCCCAGCATGGAGTGGCCAAGATCAAGTCACTCAGCCTGTAGGTTGATGAAACTAAACTTGGAAGCTTAATGTTGCGTGTATGAAAACAAAGCTACAGGCAAAGAAAAGGGAGCAATATATAGAAGTCTCTAACTGCAGATTTCAGAAAAGAGCTGTAGGAACCAGAAAAAGGAAACAATTTGGTATTCTCGGTAGATTACAAGAAAACAGGGCCTAAAACAGGAAAGAGCTGTGAGGGTACATGCCAAAGTAAAAAGACACTAGATGAAAAGGAGTAAAAACACATAGCAAACATATTTAAGATGCAGTTACATAAAGTTATACTGAAGAACTGAACCGATGCTGTGGTAGGTGAATAAGTTATGTACAGGATATTCTTTTAAAGCTCCTCCATGACTCAAAAGATGAGAGACATATGTAAAAGACAGGATGGAAAGCCAACATGCGGCATCAGGAAGGAGAGACCACATGAAATCAGCTATCATTTGACACTGCGTGTGCCAGGCAGCGTTCTCATGCTTCACATCTATTTAATTCTACTTTACAACGAAGGAAACTGAGGCACAGATAAGTCGAATGACTAGCCGAAGGTCACGTCGCCAGTAAATGGGGCCGCTGGGACTTGGATTTAGTAATTTGGTCCCAAACTCTCACTTTTAATCTAGACTCCCTAGTAGAAAGATGAACAATTTCCTGAGTTTGAGAAAGATTACATCTCTGATCCATTGCCAGTGTAAGTGTAAAGCGATACGGCCACTTTGGAAGATATTTTGGCAGTTTCTTATAAAACTAAACAGAAAAAAGATGGAAATTCACAGAAATTTAAGATATAGCCCTGTCAGGGAGGCAGGAGACGTAGGCATTTAAGTGTTTTTGCTGAACCCTCATTTTGCCTGAAGGTTGTGTTCTCGCGCAAAGCCCATTCGCCTTATGCAGCGGGCAGTAGTTACCCTGGTTTATATTCGGTCTTGTCTCTAACTTGAAAAACCTCATCCAAATTTTTGTACTCGTGGCGGAATGGTTAAGGTGATGAACTAAAATCCATTGAGGTCTTCCGCGCCAGTTCCAATCCTGCAGACTATGGGGTCCTCTCACCCCCACCCGCTACCCCCCGGCAAGATATTCCAGGCGAGAGCCCCACAGCAGTGGGGAGGGAGCGGCCACTACTCTTATTTATAAGCAGGTGCCGCAGTGGGCATAGCCAGATATCTGTCCTGTCCGCGAAAATCCCCCGGAAGTCTGTTTGCAAAACAGCGGTTGGCACTTTCTTCCCTCCGCCGAAGGTCCCTTTCTTGGGTCGTGGTATCGGGTCATTGAGAGATTCCACGGAATCAGTAAAGGTGCTGGTCAGCTCCTCCTCGTTAGTATAGTGGTGAGTATCCCCGCCTGTCACGCGGGAGACCGGGGTTCGATTCCCCGACGGGGAGGCCGCGCGCCATAGTTTTTGGTTTTTTATTTTCCACCTTTTTTTAGAATTCCTGGCAATCGTGCTATGGCTGCGTAGGACCTGAGGCTGTGTGCCACAGTTCTTGAACACGAAAGCTGGAGAACTTTGTCTTTTAGGCTCAGAGTCTGCGGGCGCCGCTGCAGCTCCACTGTCCCCTGCAGCGCAAGGCGACCGCCACTGCTGGGAACCGGGCACTGGGAGCAGAGAGAGCGGCCGGGACCTGCCTGTTGGCAATTCTCAGCCACACCGTCCCCGCTGGCGTCACTCCCGGTCCTGGCCACTCTCATAGTAGAAGCATTTCAATCAATCCTAAAATATCAAAGCCACAGGGTTTAGATGACACAGGGCTTAGAAGACTCGAGAGTTAATAAAAATGTGGTTGTCTGGCACCTGCCTCCCATCTGCACGCAGAAAGAGCCACGGCGGGCAATATGCGGAGAAGGTCGAAAAGCCCATGTGGCCGTACAGGTCCTCCATCCTCCTCCACATCAGCTCTGGAATGGTGATGCCCTGGCGGCACAGCTGGGGCTCGTGTGCTCCGTCCAGCCACACTGGCTGACCTGGGCAGCTCCACACTGGTGACCCCCCGGCTTTAGCATCTGCAAGATGCAGATCAAATACGTGAAGGAAGATGAAAAGGTGGTCATACGCTTTCAGGAAGAGGAAACCCCCCAAGTTCCAGGAACATTTGAGGAGTATCGGCATTGCTGCTTCCAACAAGATCTGAACTGCAAGCCCTGTGCTTGTGAATGTATGTTAGACTTCATGAATCAAAGCTTTCTGAAAGGAAAGAAACTCCTCTTACAAAGCCATGGCAGTCGGGGCGGTGCTGCGCGGCACTTACTCTCGGGTGGGTCACTAAACCAGTGGGGCAGAAGAACACACCTTAAACGGACCCATGCATACAGTCGTTTGACTTAAAAAAAAGGTGACCCTACAGTGCACTGGGGGAAAGACCGTTCTCTTCAATAAACTAAAATTAAATAAATTGGTGGCTCAATTGGATATCAACATGGAAATAAATGAACTAAAACACAGAAAATTCAATCAGATGAAGCGTATATTTTAAGCGAAAGGTAAGGCAATGCTTCTGAAAGATAACAGGATAATTTCTTCATGACTTCAGAGTACACAAGAATTTCTAAAAAAGAGCACAAAAAGCAGTTGCCACAAAAGAAAACGTATACATATACATTAGACTTCACAAATATTGGAAACTTTTGTTCATTACTAGCCACCATTACAAGGCAAATATTTATATTGCATATACCTAACAAAACTGTGTCCACAGAGTTCTCCAGAGAATTAGAGCCAGTGGACGTATGTGTATGAGATGCAGATTTATTTGAGGAATTGGCTTAGGCAATTACGGAGGCTGGCAAGACCAAAGTCTGCAGGGTGGGCAGTAGGCTTGTGATCCGGAAGGGCTGATGCTACAGGTCAGGTGTGAGGGCCATCTGTCGGGAGGTCAGGCTTTTGCTTTATTGTGTCTTCCGTTAGATAAGGCCCACCCACATCATAGAGGACAATTTGCTTTACTCGGAGTCTATCAAACTAAATTTTAATCTCAACCACAAATACCCTCACAGAAA
Organism: Pteropus medius; assembly: GCF_902729225.1. Classification (NCBI taxonomy): domain Eukaryota; kingdom Metazoa; phylum Chordata; class Mammalia; order Chiroptera; family Pteropodidae; genus Pteropus; species Pteropus medius. The sequence goes on along the minus strand of NW_024343159.1, from coordinate 164,823 downwards.
CATTACAGAAACACAGAATGATAGTTGATCACACATCTGGGTTACCATGGCCCAGCAGGTTAACACATAAAAATAAACTAATAAAAGGCAAATAATACCAGGTGTTATCAAGGATGTCAAACAGCTAGGTGTTCATACAGGGAGATGTAAATTGGTTCAATCGCTCGCAAAAATGTTTTGGCATTATACCCTAAAGCATGAACATTCACTCTGACTCTACGATTCCATACATGAGCATATCTATCCAGCAGAAATCCCTATTTATGCTCATTGAAAGATGTGTATGAGAATATCTGTGGCAGCACTATTTAGAATAGCCCAAACGGAAAACAACCCAAAGGCCTTTGGAGGCGGTGGACTCGAAGAAATGCCCCGACATCGGGGGTGACTTCGAAGAGTGGAGCTGGTGGAAAGATCCCTGTCAGAACAAGAGCAAAGGCACTGAGGCATTTCTGTGACTGAGGATGCTGAGAATAGCGGTGTCCAGGAGGGCTGAGGGCTCTCCCGCATTCAGCAACCCCCTGGCTTCGCTTCCGCTCCATCCCTTCCATCTCCTCCCCCTCCTGCTTCTCCTTCTCCTCTTTCCTTCCCCCACCCACATGTTCTCTGTTCCCACCTGGACCTTTTCTTCCCACTCTCTTCTGCTTGGGAACCAAAGTTCTGAGTCCCTGAATTTATACTTTGTTTCCTGAATTGACCATAAAGCCCAGATAAACGTTCCTGAATGTACTGGAGAAGGTACAAAGAGAGGGCTGGGAACAGAGAATGTTCCTCTGGAGTCTCTAAGCTGTAAGGCAAAGGCGTCGAACATGAGTAGCAACCGAAAGGGGCCATCGAATCTGTGAGCTTGTCCCTAACTGACCCGGTTTTCATTGTTTAATTCCACTTCTTAACAATCCGTGTTGTTTGACTCTCACACCTAGACATCTTTGGACCAAAACAGATGAGGAGTGAGATAGGAAAACCAAAACTTGCGAATGTCCTACTATGACACACACAACAAATGAACTCTGAAACCATGATATGCAAGACAAACTGCCTAAGCTCAACGCTTTATATATTTCACGGTAACACCAGCACCTCTGCCTCAGGAGAGGGTAGAGTCTGGCTATGGCATGTAATTGAGGAAAAGGGAATTGGCTTCTCAAATCAGGCGTAATATTAAGTGATGTTCATACCGTAAGAGATTCACTCCTCCGTTTGAGACTGATGTCAATATTTCAGACACGATGGTCTGTGGAATTGGAGTAAGAGGTTATTTGACCCAGAGAAACGGGTAATAGGCAACAGAGGGTGAGCAACGAAGATGACTGGGATGCAGGAATGTCAGTGGCATTTAGAGGAGAGCACCATAGTTGGCAGCATTCAAACCCATGTGGAGGAGACCCCAATGGGATGGCTGCAACTGCCTACTAATGCAACTTCCTTGTTGCTGATTGTGTGGGTACAGCAAGCAGCGTGCTACCTAACACAGAATTAGGCACCGAAACCTTGTTCCCTGTAATGTGACACTGCACTATAATGTGATATAGTGAAAGATGTTCAGGTGTGTCATTATTCGGCCTGATAACAAGATTGCCCATGTCCATTTGGGGCTTCTCTCTCTCAGATGAAATATCATCTATAGCAAATCAAAATGCAGCAGAGGAAGGTGGAGTACAAAGAACCATCCTGAGACCAGAGGTTTGAACTTTCTAGGCCCTTAGAACCCCAGGCCCCAGTCACCGCTGACGCCTGTTTCCAGGTGTTTGTCAGAGCCGAAGGGCCATAGCCTCAGACCTGCAAATGGGACTGGAAAGTGGCCGAAAGAATTTGAGGGCATCAGAAACTTCAGTCGTTCGCATTTATTTTCAGCACTAAACACTAAGAGAGGAATATCTTCGATGACCCCCTTCCCCGCCTTAAAAGGACCGACCGGCTGAAACCCGACCTGAATGCAGCTGTAGGTGAGAGGACGGGTAGGATCCGAGAACTGAAGAAAAAGATGCCTCAGGAAAAGCTCTCCTCTCTACCTTAACTCGTACCTTGGCTTCAGTTATGAACGCAACTTTGACCTAATTTACGAGACCACGATTAATGAAGCATTCGGCCACGATTAAGAGATCATTTTACTTTAGCAGTATGCTTACTGTCATAACGGCCATCTACTCCTCAGCTCGGCCCCCGGGTTGAACAATCCACTCTTGCCATGTCCCCACCGTGTCCTACTGTGTCTCCACGTCTCCTGCCGCGTTTTCAACTGGGATGGACAGTCCTGGACACCTGTGTCCCCTCTGGACACAGGCGAGGAGTCCGGGACGCTCACAGTGCTGCCCGTGATAAAGCCAAGATGAAGCTTTCTCAAACAAACCCCGTTTTGAGACACTGGAGTTTCGTGTCGCGCGTCACCCTCGGGTCCCCACGAGGCGGAGCATTTCCAGGACACAGAGGGCTGTCCCCGGCGGTGCCACAAATGGCGAGGGAAGAGGCCGGCCACAGAATCTTCTGGGTCTCCTGCAGCAGCGCTTCAGAGAAGGGCCGACTGCCATCTCCGCCCCCGGATCCCGACTTGCTGTGGGGTTTGGCACCAGGGGGAGGGGCGCTGCCCTGGCTGCAGAGAGCGAGAGGCTGGACGCGGCTCTTCGCTGCAGACGAGGACGACTGGACTGCGGCATGAGGGCTCCTGCCACCGGCAGCGGGGTTCCATGGTGTAATGGTTAGCACTCTGGACTCTGAATCCAGCGATCCGAGTTCAAATCTCGGTGGGACCTAGTCATTTTACCCTTTTCTCATTCCATTCTATCCTCCTTTGGGGGGTGGTTGGCCTGGAATCCATGGTCCAAGCGAACTGAGAGTGGGACCTAGAAGGGGAAGGGACACGGACCCCCTGCTGACCACCCCGTGCTCCCTCCCCGACTCAGCAGCGACCTGCGACAGCCTAGGATTCTGACTTGAGTTGAACTTTTCCTTTGATTGCTGCTTTATAAAATGTACTGAACTCGCTTCGCAAAGGAGCGAAAAGATCCAACAAAACTGAGAGAAGAAACGTTCTCAGGGACATGCCTTTCTACCCTGCAGGTGAGACTTTGCGGTGCCTGTTAGGGACAATGACCGGAATTCATAGGCCATTCAAGCTCTGCTGAGAAGTGGCTTCTGAAACCCACTCCTACTCTAAATAAGAGCTTCTGGAACTCTCTCGGGTATTTGGACTAGTGCAAGAAAGATTGCGTGCTGTAGTCCTCATGCACGGGCCACGGCTAAATAGAAGTGTTTCTCGTTTCTTCTATCAGTGCAGAATCTTCCATTATATGGGTGTTTCGAAGTTTATTTAAAAAGTTAAAAATAGATGCCAATTCACATTTTTAAGATCATCGCCTCAACATTCAATTCTTAGAAGTCTTAGAGTCTGTGTCAGTTGTTGAGTGAATCTCACGAGTCCCCATCAGATGCTGACAACAGAAATCTGGCTTCTTGGAATGTCTCCTGTTTAGCCTCAGTCCATCAATCCATCAGAATAATGTCTCCCAGTTCTGGGAGTGAAATGTTGCTTGCCAAGTTGGTGAAGTAGCATGATAGCCATTTCTATGACATCAAATAAGAGACATTTACTGCAAATACATAGTGATGTATGACTTCAGCTCATAAGGAGAGCTAATTTCAGCACAGCTAGTGTTTTATTTCAGTGTGTTACATTGTGGCTGAGTGATCAACGTGGTGGACCAGGACTCCTGGGGAATGACATCTACTTGGATCGAGTTCTGCCCCTACAAGTCTTTTGGTTTGGGGGGAAGTTTTCTGATTTTATACTAAAATCCAAGGACTTGTGGTCCATGGGAATAAGGGGTGTTACTAGCCAACTTGCTACAACAGCATAATGTTCATCGAAATGGTCTCAGACTAAGAAACAATTACAACAAATACACTTTCTGGTGGAGTACTTCACATTTTGAAGACAGCTGAAGTTTTCCTGGCCTACATATGCTAATAAGTTCCACATATGCTATGTAGTCATGGCCGATTGGTTAAGGTGATGGACTAGAAATCCATTGGGGTCTCCCCGCGCAGGTTCAAATCCTGCCAACTACGGAACCCCTGCCCTCCTTAGAAGGATAATTTACTGACACTTTACCCCTGAGAATCTGCTAGCAAGTTGGTTATTTCCCAACCTGACTAATCAGTCTCTCGCTTGTACATGCTGGTGTGTTACATATCTGCTTTTGTTACTTCCTCAAAAATCATTCGACCATGGTCCTAATGCTGTTTCCCTTCCCTCCCAAAGAGAGTCCAGGCTTTGCCTGATGCCTTTGCATGTCTGCAGTCAAAACCCTGCCTGCTTTGAAGGCATCCTTTCCCAGAGAAGAGAAAGGAATCGTGCCCTTCTCAGGACTCTTTTCCAGTCATATGGAAAGGGAAATTCGATCCAGGAAAGCTTGGATCATATACAGTGAAAGCCAAGACTCACAGCTGTGCTCGCCAAGTTGAGAATCCAAACTGGGTATAAATAAGCAAACCACCACAATTGAAGACTTTGAGGAAAGCCATTTTCTTTGTAATCCAATAAAAAGGGGTTGACAACATCACATTGGCTGGGCTCATTTGTCCTGGGGGCCAGGAGGACAGTGAAGAGAAAGGGACTGAAAACGAGGCAAGATTTTCACTCCTTCTGGGCACTGTTCAGACACAAAATCTCATTGTATGATTAACAAGTGTGGGCTAAGGTAGTAAAGGGATGCTACTAACCACATGTGAGTGCCTTTCTAGGACCTCCCAGGAGAGTTGAGTCCATGCCTGGACAGCTTTGTCCGTGCAGCTGGTCCTCACCTCACTTGTGGAGATCAGTGCTGAGTTGATATACTTTAGTGAGCCTCGTCCAAGAATGCTTCTAATAATTTTTGGTAAACACAGTGCTTTCCCTCGCCATGGATTAAATCAGCAGCTCCCATCCTCTTTACTGTGTGTCTTCAGAGGTATGATGTATAATAAAAAGCCTTGAGTTGCAAAGTTGTGTGGGTCAGTGATGCTAGGCAGTGTCAAGTCGTCTTTGCCGAGAAGTGCCAGTGGGGTGAGTTTGACTGGGCTCTAGCAAGACCTGGGCTTCTGGAGGCTGAACTGGATCTTTCTTTGCAAAACTCATTATCTCTCATCTCATCTCCTCCCACATCCAGCATGCTGGTTGCTTTGACTCTGAGAAACTAGTAGAATTCTAGAATGTCAAAGCTAATGAAATGTTAAGGCTCTTCTGTGGATACAATTCTTAGTTTCAGAGTTGAGGAAAGTGACCTGTGTAACACTGATGTACAGAATTTAAAAATTAAAAAATTGTCCAAAAGGATACTTTAGAGAAGAATGTTGATAGTACAAACATCTCGTTCTGGATGCTTCCTTCTGGAGGTGCCACAGAGGATAAGGCTCAGTTTCTGGGGCTGGAGCCGAGACGCTGGGCAAGATTGATCAGCACACAGAATTTCACATCGTGGAGAATCAGCATGTGATTGGGTTTCTGAATACTGCCATTGGGACTTAGAGAATACCAATGGGGACCAAGTGCTCAGTACTCACATGTGGCAAGTGGCTAAACTATTGGACATTACAGATCTAGATTGTGTAGAGAATAAAACTGAGTTGGTAGAAGATTGAAACCAAGGGACAGTTACTCTGGAAACAACTGGCTACGGTCCAAGATACAAGAGTCCTTGACGCACACTTCAGGACTAGTGCCGCTGTGACACCCAGTGGCTAAACTCGCTATTTTAGTGTGCTCTTCCTCCACACCTTTAGTGTCAGGAAAGTCCGCTGAATGTTGCTCGCACCTGTCCCTGCAGTGGACAGTCCTGCCCCAGCGCCGTGGACGGTCCTGTCCGCGCATCAGAAGCCCCTTCTGTTTCAGCACCGTGGACAGGGACTATTCCTAGGACAAGTCAAAGGAGGTTGGGAAGTCGACGCCCTTTTCACGCGTCAGCCTTCTCTCTTCCTCCTCTCTCTCTCCTCTCCTCTCCTCTCTCCCTCTCCTCTCCCTCTCCCTCTCCTCTCCCTCTCTCCTCTCCTCTTCCTCTTCCTCTCTCTTCCTCTCCCTCTCTCTCTCTGTCTCACATGTCTATAATACTTCACATTTTACGAAATATCCTCATTTATATGCATGGCCTCATTTAATCCTCACATCGCAAATGAGAAATACGGGGGAGCTAAGAGAAGTCCCCAAGTTGCCCAGCCCCTAAGTATTAGATTTAGAGCAGCAGCCTGGATATCTCAGCTGATGCTCATTGCTCTTTGCTCGTGAACACTACTTATGCCTTCAGCATCATTTCTAAATGCCCACAGAAGTGAAATGAACAAGTTGATGGAACGTGAGTGCCCACGTTTTCCTCATACTGAAAGGTTTTTTTAAAATTCCTAAAACCTATGCAAAACAGCACAAAAAACAATGAAAAGGGGAAGCTTCTACAAAGAATGTAATGAGTGAAGAAATAATAGTAGTCACTCACTTTAGCTGGAAAAGAGGGATATTTGGTATTTTGTGGGTGGCACATGGACCAAATAAACATTGCAATGAAAATATCATTATGAATTCCCCCCAATATTTACTCTGATATGTTAAATCTATAGATTTTTAAAATGTAATAATGAGTCTTATTTGCCCTTTTACTAAGAGTCACCAAATTTAAAATTTCCACATTTGATTTCTTTACAACATATATATATATATATATAAACTGGGTTCAGAGGTGGGGGGACAGAAAATATGAAGCTTGAGGTCATGGATAGAAGCAGAATTTGCTATTGACTGTATTTTCTCCAATACCATTACAATTATTTATTCCTCATGTTTGAAATATTTAACAATTTTAAACATTCTTTTTAATGTGCACAGAAAACAATGTTTGCATGAGTCAATTATTGGTTTCCATTAGAACTGTTTTTTTATTCATAGCATAGTTCAGGGGTTTTTCCATCTTCCTCCAGTATTTATTTTCCTCTTTATAATAAATTCCATTAGATCAGAACAAAATTCTATTTCTTCCTCCTCACAGATGCAGGTATGTCGAGACTTGAGGAACTCACAGAAGATGGCAGTGTCAAAATCGATTTCAGTCATTTAGGTGGACAATTTTCTCAGAGGAGAAGGTAAGAAAAAAGAGAGGTTCCACCGAGACTTGAACTCGGATCGCTGGATTCAGAGTCCAGAGTGCTAACCATTACACCATGGAACCTCACATGTGCCTTTGTGCTTATCAAATATGAATTATATGAACTCTGCTGACAGCATTTCATCTAGCTTATCAATCAAAAATCTGGGTCAACGGACACTCACGACACTCTTTCGAAGAAAATCCTATTTTACCTCATTTTATCTTATTTATTTATCTTATTTTCTTGCCAAGTACACAAACCTGTAAAGTCTACACCCCCACACGCCATTAACTCGAACTCGTTGGCCGAGTGAACATTCCTCATTATACAAGCCCTGAATTGAACGTTTTATATTCATTATATGATTTAATGCTTAGAAACTCAGTGAAGTAGTGTTTTGTTTTGTTTTGTTTTGTTTTGTTTTGTTTGCACCTATATCAACCGGAAAGCTGAGACTTGGAGATTCCATATCTTTTGTCTGTAACTCCACTCAGTTTCAGCCATGAGATCTTTTTCTCTACATAGATTATTTAGTTGTCAGGTCCAAAGCCTGTAGGAAAACAAGCCTTAACATGTCGATTTCTGGCACATTCACGGAAGAAAACTTGCAAAGGAAGCCATGTTTGCGAGAAAGTGGGAAAGTCGTTCTCGAAGAAGTCCGGATTTTGTCACGTGCAGCGGTGGGCGAGGAGCGCACCAGACGCGCGGGCGCCTCCCGGACCGCTTAGTGACTTCTGATGCAGGGACAGATCTGGCCCCCGTGTGAGGCGCCGCATGTCGGTGAGCCCTGGTTGTCACGGGGAAAGAGGTGTTGAGCTCATGTAGAGAAGTTGCTTGCACTAGTTAAAAAAGAATTTTCTTCGGGCATCGAAGCCACTAAAGGACATTTTATGCATTTCTCAAAACAAGAAAATAAAGCTGGCAGTCTCTTCTATGTCCCTTTAATGGGCCCCAAAGTTATTAGGGGAGATTTCTAAAACCTTTGTTGTTTTAGCACCCCCTGGCATATGGAACGGAAACTCATGCACCCTCTCACACAAAGGTGACCTCAGTCACCGAACATAGCACTTAGCAAACTATTCCAGGGACTTCACAAAATTATTTAAGACTCTGTGCCCCACACTAAGAATCCTCTGCATTTGGGTTTCCCTTCTATATTATGTAACCTCATTGTAACTATAATAAGAAACTAGATCACTCAAGTAAAATTAAGCTGCTAAAGAAACATTCTCTTTAAATTCTGGCTGCATGATTCATTAACCTCAATGTTGTAAATTAGGAAGCAAAGGTGCACCCACGCCTGAAGCTGAGATTCTAGTCAAACCTGTTCTGCGTGTCTCTCATCTCAGATGCTTATTGATGTAGGTTCCTGACCATGCAGTTTTGGGAGACCAGAGTTACATATATCTAGTCAGACCCAGTGGTTTGAACGAGGCTCCTTTTCAGGCCATTTTACATTTCCACCAATGGGAAAAATAATTAAAGCAACAACATGCAGTAAGAAAATTCAAATAAGTATGCTGCTAAATGGCAGATTAAACATCTAATGCCTAGAAAGAAATCTAGACAGGAGCACACAGTTTTGTAAAGATACCAGTTCTCCCCACAATTGATGTACAGAGCCAGTGCATTTTTAGTAAAATCCCATCGGGTGTTTTTTGGAGGTTGATAAATTGACCAAAATATAACATTTAATTGAAAACGGCCAGAGTAGCTTAAGTTATCTTTAAAAAGAAAAGCAAACTTAGAGGACTTATTTCACCAAATGCTAAAGACATAAGGGTAGTATAAATCACACAATATGATGTTGTCCATGGATAAACAATGGTACTGAGTAGAGTTCAGACTCAGACTCACGCTTCATACCCTGCTTTATGAGCACGGGAGCACTGCAGAAATAGTGGCAACGAACGGTCTTTGAATAAGCTGTAAATACTATAAGAAAAAAATGATCAAGGGACCAGCTACCAGGAAAAAAATTAAAATGACCCCTTTTGCATTATTCACAAAGCCGGTTCCGGGTAGACTGTAGATCTGAACATAAATGTTAAATAAATAGATAAATAAAGCAAGATTCTAGAAACAACACAGGGGAATATCTTTATGACTTTGAACTAAGGAAACATTTTTTAAATTTAGCACTACAAGCTTTAGCTATAAAGGGTACTCCTGTGCATCTGAGTCATCAAACCCTTCAGTCTCGAGAATTTTTCATATATTTCCTGATAACATTCCCTCTAGTTTTTCTTCTGATCATTTACAAAAAATTATCCTTAGTTTCTACTCCCAAGTGAAATGAAATAAGCACATTTTGCTTTCTTTCCCACTGAATACAACTATAAAACATGAGCAGAATGCATGAGGCAACTATTTGAAGATGCCAAAAACAAAATATCATCAAATATATGAAAAAAGAATACCAGCACTACCCTGTCCATTCTTCTAACTGATCTATAGGTTTAATGCAACTGTTATCAAAATCCCAGCAGCATTTTTTTATAGTTGGAGAAAAGCTAAGTCTAAAATGTATATGGATAGGCAAAAGAGCTAGAATATCTAAAACAATTTTTAGAAATAAAAATTAAATGTGGGAGATTACACCATCTGATGTCAGACCCACTTTAAATTTCACTAATCGGACAGTGAAGTATTGGTATAGAAATAGGCATGTAGATCAATCAAACAGAATGGAAATCCAGAAATAAATGTACACAAATATGGCCAATTGATTTTTGACAAAGGTGCAAATAAATCAATGAAGAAATCATAGGCTTTCAATAAATGGTATTGGGAAAATGAAATATCCATATGCAAAAAGGGGGGCAAGACATAAGTAAGTAAATGAATAAGTCAATCTTGATGTAAACCTCACAACTTATACCAAAATTAACTAAAAACTGATTATAGGTATAATGTAAACCAAAAACTTCTAGAAGAAGACATAAGAGAAAAATCTACATGAACTTGGTTTTGGTGATGAGTTCTTAGACATGGCACTTTTCACAGAAGAAAAAAAATTTAAAAATAAATTAGACTTCATCAAAATGTTAAATAATTTGATCTGCAAAGACACTGTTAAGAGAATGAAAAAAGAAGCTTAAGACTGGCAGAAAATATTTGCAAATCACATCTCTGACAGAGGATTTGTATCTACAATATATAAGAAATCATCAAAACTCACCAATAAGAAAACTAACAACCCAATTTAAAAAATGGACAAAATACATGAACACACACTTCCACAGAAGGAGTAAAAGGATGGTCAATAGTCACACAAAAAGATGTGAATATTATTAGTCATTAGGAAATGCAAATTAAAACAACAATGAGATATCACTACACACCTATTAAGATGGTTGAAATTAAAGATACAAAACCAATGGCTGGTTGAGGATGAGGGGCAACTAGAAATGTCATTTAGTGCTGGTGAGACTGAAAAAGGGTACGGGCGCTCTGGAAAACAGTTTGAAGAATTCTTATAAAGTTAGACACTTGCCAGGTGATACAGCAATCCCACTTCTAGGAATCCACCCAAGAAAAATGAAAATGTATGTACAACAATGTTTATAGCTATTTCTCCACTGCAGTTGCCAAAAATTGGAAACCACCTTGATGTCCATCAATGGGCGGACGAAAAAATAAACCGTGGACATCGGTACAGTGGAATTTCATTCAACGGCAGAAAGGTACAAAATTTTGATACATGCAAAAACTTAGATAAATCTGAGGGCATGTTCTAACTCAAGAGAAAAAAGCTAATCTCAAAAGGTTACATACTGAACGGTTCAACTTCTATAACACTCTCAAAAATGCCAAAGGCAGGGACAGAAAACGTACCAGGCAGGCGTCGTCTGTGATGTGTGAGGTTAGGAGGCGACTATGATAGATAACATGAGGGAGGTTTATGGATCAATGGGACTGCTCTGTATCCTGACTGTGATAGCGGTTTACACGAACGTATGCATATGCTTTCAAAAGTCGATTTTATCTTTTCATACATTTTTTAAAAATAAAGTAAAAAGTTTCCATTTTGTGGCATAGACTGCACATCCTCTACAATTTATTTGAGGGACACCTTCCCCCAAATGGCCTCTTTTTGGGATAGCTTAGTCCAAGCAGGGTTTCGGGAGGAACAAGCGGAGACAGCCTTGCCCCGTCCTTGGGGGCGGGGGTTATTAGGGCTCCGTTAGAGAAAACTTTTCCAAGAAAACACCGCGCTCACTTGTTTTTTTCTGGGCTGGACGTGGGAGCGCAGGGACCGTGACAGGACACGACTAGGTGAGAAACACGCGCCCCCTGCACCGCGCGGACTCCACAGCAAACCGTTTTAGCATAAGGTAAAAAGCAGAGACGTAGTCGGCAGGATTCGAACCTGCGCGGGGAAACCCCAATGGATTTCTAGTCCATCGCCTTAACCACTCGGCCACGACTACAGCTGTTAGTCCCTCCTGCAGGGGAATGTGGCAGATGTGACGCTAAAATTCTTGTGCAGACAAAGACTCCGAGAGGGAAGTCACACTCTTCGGCAGCCCGACACGCGTGGCACCAGGCAGGGAGCGCAGGTACTCACGGTACCGGCATCTTCGTTTCCAGCAAAGTTCAGGTGGGCTCGCCTGCCCCTCGCGGCCGAGCTGAGCTCGTTGCTGGGAGCTGGAGTCTCAGGCACCGAGGTGCCGTCGGGCGACGCCGGTTTAGGCCCGGACGGAACTCTTCCTCCAGGACTTACAGGAGGCCGTCCTCCTCCACCCCCCACTCCCACTCCCACCCCCGGCCGTTGGCGCTGCGTTCTGTGGGCGCCGGGGAGGGACGTGCTCTCTGACCTGGGTCCCAGGGGGAGAGAGAGGAGACGCTGCTGGCGAGCTCTGCGCCCTGGCGTCCCTGGGTTTGGCATCGTGCTTTGCAAAGGCCAACGCGCTTTCACCTTCCAGAAGGGTTGAGAAGAAACACGGGTGTAGCCAGTCCATGAGTTTATTTCCTGTGAGATCCCAGCTGCTTTCTAGAAATAGATTATTTGGTTTAATTTGGGGGGCCTGCAACGGCCCCTTTTCTCTAAATTTAACCAACACAGCACGTTTCCTATCTCTCATCTTTCTTATCTTATGTCATAGAATGTCACACCAAACCTGCTCGCTTCACGGCCCTTAGGCTTGGAGAAGGAAGTGATGGGGAGACAGCCAGCAGGTGAAGGAAAAGGGTCAGGTGAGGGCAATCGAGGGAGAGGGACATGCAGGAGAAGCCTGGAAGAAAGCTCCAAACACCCGCCACCTGCCTCACAAAGCAGTTAAAATACCGGACAGGAACGTGTAACCCTTACCTCCCGTATTGTTTACGATCTACATTGCAATACTGATATATTACTATTCATCCAAGTAGATATTCATAAACATGTACTTTTTATAGAAAGGAAGAAAGAGGAAGGAAGGACAAGGAAGAAAGGCAGGCAGAAGGGAAACTCAGCTGAACCGTTCTGGTGTCAGGGTGAAATATGGGTGATGATGGGGGGACAGTAAGATCTGGTCATGCTGCCAGCGAAGGAGGTTACGATTCAATCAGAGGAGTCGCAGAGCTCGAATGCAGAAAGAAACGGTATTGTCAAAGATAGAACTTGACCTCACGCCTCCACGCAGAGATCAGAACCCGGGAAGCGAGATTGAGCCTGGGGCCTGAGACCACTCGGACGCCCTGAGAACCCTCTCTGAGTCTGGTGTTATTGTTGACTAATGATCTGCATCACATCCAGAATATGTGTGGTGACACAAGCTCTGAACTGTGGTGTCTGCGAAATGCAAGACGAAGAGTTTTCATGGAAGCTGGAGGCCATCACTGTGGCTCCAGCTTTTCTTAATGATTTAAATTACTTATGAAATTTATTTATGGGGCAAATCAAGAAGCACAACGGGACCCTGAACAGCTCAGTTGGCAGAGCACCAGGCTTCTACCCTGAGGGTCTAGGTGAAGGGTCCAGATGAAGCTGTGCAGGCATCACCCAAGCTTTTATTCCGATCACATGTAGAAGAGCCCAGATGACCTCATCGTCCTTACCAAGGTTAAGGTTTACTTTTAGACCTTCGTTGCCATCCTGGAAGAATTGCTCTGTGTTCTCATGCCTCAAACCTTTGAAATGTTAAAGCAGGGCAAAATAACCTTTGGACTGAGTCTAAAGCAACATCATGTCCCAAAGAACTGTTTGTAAAGATGACAAGAAAGCAGATAAAATGATGACTGGACCGAGAATTAAAAACATTGTTTAGAATTAGCATCACTGTTAGCTTTTCTGCACCAATAGAAATCACTTACTTCTACGGATGTAACTGGTCCCCTTCCCTTTCTCATAAATACCCCTTGCCTTTGTCTAATTGAAACACTATTTGGGCTTCTGTCTGAATCAATGCTTCCCAAATACCAACTCGTATTGATCTCAAATAAATCCTTGTTGCCTCTCACTTTGAAAGGCCTTTATTTTTTAGGTTAACAGGTCAAATCTAGATCCATTTAATTACTGCATTTCTTCTAAAGATGAACAGAACCACTCTTAGATTTTGCAAGGAAATTTAGAATCATGGGTGATAGGAAAAATGGTATTAAATAACAACAAAAAATAACTTGTGATTGAATTATTATGAATTATGCCATTTTCTAATCTTCTGTGGTGTGGGGGTGACTTCATTCTAGAAGGTGGGGTGCAGTTTGGTCAGATCCTACTAGCATATAAACTCTGAGAGTAGGGGCATTTATGTCTGTGACCCCGAGGCTCCCCTGGTCGTTTGCGAGACGGAAGTACCTTACACAGAAGTTTTGTCCGTTCTGCAAAAACAGTTGATAAACTAAAATCCAAACACATTATGAAATGGGGTTAGCCATCCATTTTGTGTTTTCATTAAAAAGCAACTCTCCTTACCCTGGGATTTAGATAATTTGTAAAACTTTAGAAATGGGCTTCTGTGCTTTTTTCCTCTGTGTACAGTACTATAGATTTTTGTAAAATTTTAAATGGTTTTTTGGACAAAAAGTCAAGTTTGGCACCTGGTGGATACTGTGTGTGCAAAACAAGATTGCATTTACTTTATAACTATTTCTCTCACTTCCACTATGTCACATATCCCCAGGAGAAGAATACTGTATCTGAAAAGTAGTAGTGGTATGTGTGTTTGGGAGGTCCCTCCTTAACTGGACCTAGACACCCCCCAGTGGACGAGGCAGCAGGATCCTCTGTACCTGGATGTGTCCGCCGTAAAAATGTCACATAGCTCCTCCACAGAAATGCATGCTAAAAGATCAAAAGCCAGCTGTTCCGCAGAGGGAGTCTCTGACCTGCTCTTGAGCCCAATTTTGTTGGCGAAGGGATGAGATCTCGGAGAACAGCCGGAGTAGTCCAGCTTCAGGGCCCTTCGGGGCCCTCCAAAGTGTGGCTTCGTCACCGCGCAGACCGCTTAACCTCCACACGGTACGCTAGTTGAACAGCCGGCTAGTGTGCACGATTGCAGGGGAAACGACGATGAACAGTCAAACTCAGAAAGGAGTGGGCTCTCTGGGGACGTTCTCAGTGGAGTCCACCAGCGATGGTGGAGAGGCCAGAGCAGAGAAGCCCCAGGAGACCGCAAGGACATCGCACTTAATGGAGAGAGCGGGACAGGTAGATTATTTGTGAACAGGAGGGACGTGAACAGTTTAGTGATGAGGGGAGCAAGTGAGGAGGGACCTCGGAGAACCCAAAGGTGGGGAAAGAGGCTGAGGGTCCTAACTTACGAGACAGGGGACTTAAGTCTGTTGTCCCCTTTACGGTTCTTCCTGCACTTTCACAGTTAGGATTTCCGGGAGATTTTAGAGTAAAATGATAAATAAATAGGCAAAAGAGGCGGTGCACACTTCTCAGGGCCCCTTCGGCTGGAGACCACCTCGCTCACAACCCCCCCTTCCCTCTCCCCCGCGCCTGCTGACTGCTCGCTCCCCCTCCTTTTCTCTGCTTCTCCCCAGGCCCCTGTCCTTTGCCTCTTTCCTTCTCTCTCCTCCACTTCCTGCTTGTCACCCCTCACTTGCCACATAAGGCCTTCTTACTACCTTTATCTCTGCTTGTGAGCAAGGCTGCTGCCTGCCACAAAATTCACACACAGCCCCTGCGTCCCCCGGTGGACATCTAGGTTGCCACCTGCGGCCTGGTACCTCCAAACACCACATGCTACTGTATTTCGACAACATGAGCACTTCCTTGTTATTGATGACCTAAAAACTGTTTTCAGCAGTTTCATAATCTTGAGGGACTCTTCCTTTTAGAGTTTCAAAGTGACATAGGAAGGTGACCTAGGCAAATTTTTGATAGAACTATATAGCAGATTCTTTTCTATGTGTGGCAAGAACAAAAAGAACCTCATGTCAGGAGTGGGATTTGAACCCACGCCTCCATACGGAGACCAGAAGCCCCAGGAGCGGGAAGCTGAGCTTGAGTCTGGCGCCTTAGACCACTCGGCCATCCTGACACCTTGAAGTTGGTGCAACCTAAAGTTATACTGTAGACTCAAACGGTGATGGTCAATGCCTGGCTGCATCCTAGGAAAAGAAAATTTATTCTTGGAATTTGTCGGACTAGGATGGAGTTCTGAACTCACTGAGAAACGGGAAGGCAGTGAAGATCTGAATAGTTCCCACAGTCCTGAGACTGGGTGCTGTGCACCCAGGGGCTCCCTCCTCGCTTCCTCTCCAGCACCCCCAGCTCAGGCCCCTACTGCCTGACTCCCCCTATGACCTGGACCCCCAGGTCACAGTGTATTTTCTAACTCAAACCTCCATCCAGCAGATGCAGCTCAATGGTCAGCCCACTGCTCTGGACGAGAGAGGGTCATCTCCGCTGTTCTCAACCCATCCAGACTGTGGCTCAGACGGTTCACATGATTCTGTGTCCCTGCCTGAGAGTCTTCCAGTTGACTCCCCAGAAATCGCGGAGCTCTGCCCAGATTGCTGGCCAACAAGCCTGTGAGAGAATCCATGGGGTCCAGTCTCTCTCCTTACGTGTGGTTTCTGCTGGTCCGAGCTTAGTCTCCAAATGGCGGCCTTTACCGGACGAAATGTGGCCATTTTCTGGCATTTTCGCCAGCGCGCCTGTGGACGGAGCTCTTCGGTCCGGATCCAGCGACGCAGGAGGAGAGGAGCAGGCCTGATCCTCAGCCTGGACCCCGCTTCCAGCCCAGGACGAGCTCGGAACCGACCCGGGGCACCCCAGGCCGCCTGGTCCTGCCCGCGACGCTCGGTCTCTCTGCTGGCACCTGACGTCGGGGATTCGAAACGAGGCACCGAGAACTAAAGTCTAGACACCTGGGTGACAGGCAAGGGGGACAAGCGCTGCAGCGCTGAGGGCGCGGTGCGAATAAAGGAGACGCCCCTGGTCGTCCCCCCAACCCTGCGTCGGGGCAGATAGGCCAGCCGCTCTCTCCCCGCTGACTCCCCCCACACCCGCCCCCACGGCCCTGTCCAAGCCAAACCCTCGCAAGCGGGTCAGGGGTCCTGAATTTCCTTTGACAAAAGCCAATTGAAGGGGCCGTTGGGACTCTCCGAGAGCACGGGAATCTGTTTGAACACAGATCAGAAAATCGGAACGGAGCTGGGGATGGAACCTCAAGTTTTCTAGAAAACAAAAAATATATATAGAAATAAAAACCCTAAAGATTTGAACATATCAATTTTAGGACAAGGAGCTAACACACATCGTTCAGCAGGGGCTCCGTAGCTCAGGGGTTAGAGCACTGGTCTCGTAAACCAGGGGTCGTGAGTTCGAATCTCACCGGGGCCTTTGGTTGTCGGTTTTTCACCTTTAGTAGGTGATTTTAGAGGATGTGTTTCTCTGTCATCTGAGCCTAGAACTAGAAATGAGTTCCTCAGGCCTATGACCTTCCTTCTCAGCACACAGGAGATTGCAGCTAACAGGGAATTCTAAAACTGAGTCTCTATTATGGAAATGAAGCTGCTGTGCCTTCTGAACTTTATGATGCCTGGAATCGAGGTGTAGGACACCTTGAAGTGCCACCAGCACAACTAGTGCCAGCAGGGACACGTTCCAAGAAGATCCCTGAAACCGCGGATAGTACCATACTCTATGTGTATGTTTTTCTCGTGTATACGTACCTATGATAAAGTTTAATTTATAAATTAGCGACAGTAAGACTAACTACAATAACTAATAATGAAATAGAACAATTGTAACAATAGACTGTAGTAAAAGTTATGTAAATGTGGTCTCTCAAAATATCTTCCTGTGCTGTACTCACCCTCTTGTGACGGTGCGAGATGATAAAACACCTATGTGACTACATAAGATGAGGTGAATGACGCAGGCATTGGGACGTAGCGTTGACCATCTGCTTCAGGCGATCCTGGATCATGGGCCCTGACGATGTCGATGGCTGGATGTCAAGAGCAGGCGATGTCCACGGTTGAGGACCCTCGATAGTCAAAGACTTTTCCCCAAACCTTTGGAAGAACACTAATCAGAAGTCGTCATCTCTCTTTTCTACTGTCAAAGCCTTGCTGCAGGGGCTGTAATCCCTCAGCGACCACGTGGTGACTTTGATGCTGAGATTTCATCACACTACTCAGAATGGCGCCCAATTCAAAACTTCTGAGTTATTTATTTTTGGAATTTTGCATTTAATATTTTCAGACGAGGGTTAACCGCAGGTAATTGAAACCATGAGAATCAAAACTTCAGATAAGGAGGGTGCGACTGCATAAACCAGCTGGTAAGCTAATTTGTACTGAGTTTCAATCACTTGCAATCTAAAGAGTCCTGACTAATTTAGCCTTTGGAGGCCTAAAGAGACTACATGATAATTACCAATTTTATCATACTTACCTAAGCTCCCTTAGAGACAGGCGTCACATTTTATTTGATATTGTATCTCAGAGACTAGCAGAGTATGGACACTAGTAAATGTTGAATGCAGCCCAGCAAAAGAAATGTAACCAGAGTGTGGTGCGTTTGCAAATAGCTTAAGGGGCATGTAAATTCTCTGAAGGCCAAATGACCAAGGTCAGCTAAGAGAGAAAAACAAAGAAAGTGACTCAGCCCCGATGAAGGTTATATGTAAATACGAAGCAACGAATCCGCCCGGGCTCAATATATTATCTCATAATTGAAATTCACTGCCTGCAAAAACAAACCCTTGGTAACATCTGAATGGCTCACATAAATTGCCCAAATCAATGATCTACATCAAAGATTAAAACGATGGAATTTCTCCATAACACATGCGCATTAAACAATTAATAATAATACCCATAAGACACAGGTGCATTTCTTTAAAAAGTACTCTGCGTTCTTCAAACAATCCAACACACTTCACATTAAGCATGTTTGAAAATTTTACTGTAAATTGATAAAGACTCAGGACCGGCACTGGTGATTCTCTTCTATTAAAACCAGAGCAGCTTCCTATTGCTGGCAGCCTAGGACTCTGGTGGTTGCTCGGGGTTTTCAGAGTTCTTTCTGCTTTGGTAACTTCAAGGGTACTGTTCTCTCTGCTCAAAATATACCTCCACCCTCCTGCCAGCGAAGTCTTTCTCGCCCACCGGAATTCGGCTCGTGTTTCGCTTTATCCTCAGTCTAGATAAGAGGCACTTTCCATAGCGCTGTTTGTTCGCCTTTATTATAGCACATATCGCATGATAACTAATCATTGATGAACCTTTTTCTCTTTTTCTCACTAAAATGACACTTGCTGATAGTAGATACCGAGCTTTCTTTAGAACCGAATCATCACAAGCCAGTCAGAATTCAAATACGTGATGAATAAAATTTTTTAAAATGAATGCTACGGTAACTGCAAAATCAGTTCCAACTGTCCCAGTCCTGTCTGTTACAAAACACTGAGTTGTTTTTCAGGGACAATAGAACAAAACTACCAGCTGTGCAGCCGAAGCATGCGCGGAGGAGAGACTGTTGTAAATCACTCAGAACCAAAGGGCCTACGGCGTGACCAAACCTGAACTCCAAACACTTTCGGAAGCGAAAGGTCCGCTGTCCACGAAGCTCTGGTGCTGAAACCCCTTAAACTTAGCCGGGAAGCCTAGCTCGGAGACAGATTGGAGTTCTTCCTCTTGTCTCCTTGCGGGTGGATTTCGCATTTAAAGCCTTTTCTTTTCCTAAAAGCAGGTGCCATAGTCTTGGCTTCTGTGTGCACGGGGCAGCGAGCCCTGCTCGGTAACGCCACATTTCCGAACCTGCACGCGCTCTACAGCAAGATGAAGTTATCAGGAAACTATTTAACCCGGTGTTCGAAGAAAATAACCTGGAGAATTAAAGCTATCTTTGTAATAACCGTACTGTGTCAATGACTATATTTGCAGTTCACCCACTGAAACGCAGGGGTGTGATTTTAACTCATGTTGGTAAAAGGCGCTAATTACAAGGCACCGCGCTCAGCGATGTAAAAGGAAAATGCCACTCAGGAGTTCCAGCTGCAGGAAGGAGCTCGGAAGTCGCCACTGCATCCTAACAACGATTAAAAAGCCGAACAGACTGAGAAGCCAACAACTGTTCTTGAAACCACAAAAAAAGGGGAGGACACAGGGCAAACCCCTGCCCCCAAGACTGGAGACACGCCACGAATATAGGGAGTCACGGGCTCACCAGAGCAGAGACCCCCCAAGTCTCAGCCTTGTTATACAGGCCTCCTCCTCACTGACAAGAATTGTTCCATAAAAGCCGAAACTCTTCATATCTCGAGTGTCCGTGTGCTTTGACAGCTGCAATTTCCAAAAACAACAACAACAACAACAAAACAAGCAAAGGAGCAGATACACAAAACTCGTCTTTATAATTAGAGGCCCCAGGGAGGAACGAGGATGCTGGGTGGGCATTATGTCGCAGAGGCGGACTATCTGCCAGGAGCCTCTATCGGGGTCCAGACAGGTGGAGGAGCTGGGTGGGGGCGGGGCGGGGGACGCTGCCTCGGTCTGTGCCGCGTGCACAAAGCCGGAGTGGCTACTACTCTGGCAGTTTTCCCGCAAAGATGCCGGACTGGCTGGCTCATCGTTCGAATGCGGTTTCCGGGCGGGCTCGTGGTGGGGGACTTGGGGGACTCGGAGCTTAGCCGGCAGTGTGGGGCCGCGAGGCCGGAGCGCGGCAGGGCACTGCAGGGCGCGGCGAGGCGGAGGGTGGCGCGCTCGGCCGCTGTGCTCCCGGATCCCGGGGAAATGCTGCTTCTCGGCGGCGCACAGGAAGCATCGCAAGCATCGCATCTCTTCCGGGAGAGATGGCAGCGTCGGGATCGTCGCGTGATGTACCCCGCGGGCCGGCCTCGCGGGAGAAGTGGGCAGGTGCAGGTGCGCGCGCGTCTCGCTGCTCCGTCGAGTGTGCGCGGGCGGCGATATCAAAGCATGTTCCAGTGGCGCAATCGGTTAGCGCGCGGTACTTATACAGCAGTATATGTGCGGGTGATGCCGAGGTTGTGAGTTCGAGCCTCACCTGGAGCATGTTTTCTTCATGGTTTCGGACTCATGTCATTCTCAAACATTTCCCTCTCTTTAAAGAAAGCTAAAAAGTTATCATATTTTTCATGGCGAGACCGCGCATATTTTTCTGATGAAGTATATTTTGTCGGGATTTTTTAAAGGTTGAATCAATGAGCTGCGTGGAAAGCAATGCCAAAGCATAGCCCTCTACCTGGACTTGGTCGAACAGCAAACATACATATGACCCAGCAATTCCACCCATCCATCATCCATCTATCCATCATCTGTCTATCTATCTGATAAATGAATGTCTATACTCGCCTAAAGCTATGCACAAGAAGATTCGGTGCTATTTCTAATAACCCTAAGTTGGAAAGAATCCAAATGCCCATCAGCATTAAATTGTGGTATGTCCATTCAATGGAAGTCGATGAAAAGGAACAATCTGCATTTACACATAAAAACTGTTAATATAAGAAAAGTCCAAATCTGTAGAGAATCTCTATGAATTTATTTGAGGCAAAGTGATGACAGTTGTCAGGGAAGAAAATTTTAATGGATCGAGAAAATGCTCTAGCGAATGGCAGGTTGCGGAGGTCGGGGTTTTTCAATGACATCCGTTGGTGGTAGATTAGGGAGGTGAGAAAAAGCAAGAGAGGATTTCTGGGATTGGATAAAAAGCAAAACGGAGAAACACATGCTTCTTCCACATTGGCTAGTACAGGATAGTTAATAGATAACATTTACAGCACAGAGAGATGGTATTTGGGGAGCAAGATCACTATGAAGGGTTCTGTGGTCTCTCTCTGGTGCGAGGTTGTGCCCTGAGGGGTCTGGCAAAGGAAATTACTCTGAAATTTCAAAGATATGTTATCTTAGGTGCAAAAAGACAATAGACAGGCTCATGTAATGTGAACACTGACCTTTGTTTTGTAAAGAAAGCTGCAGATCTAGGACGTGACTACCCGCCATGACCCGCTTTTAGGAATTTTTATGTTCAGACCATCCTATGTGGTTATTCTCCCATCTCTGAGTTTGTAGGGCCCACAATGTGGCCCTCCATCCCCCTCAGCTTGTCAGGTTTAGTACGTGGCCCCTTTGTCGTCCACAAAACAGATAAGTCTCCAAGACAATATTTAGCGAAATAAGCCAGACATAAGAATGCAGATCCTAGTTGATTCGGTGTATACGAAGTCAAAACAAGTGACGCTCGTATAGTGAACGGGCTCAGGACAGTGGCTCACCTTGAAGGGTGCTAAGTCAGAGCTTGAGCAAGGGAGCTGATGGTTCCACAGGGATATAAACTTGCGAAGATGATTAAGCCATAGACTTCAGATCTGCGTACTCTACCTTTTGCAGTTTATACCTTGATAGAACAGAAGGGGACGAAATGAAAACACCCAAAAAACAGAAGATATTTTGAGGGCCAAACTATACGAGATCCCAAATGGTGTGGTCTTTGGTTCCAGGGAGCTTCCATTCCGCCCCGAATCACCGCAGCCCACGGCCAGCCAGTTTCCATCCTTAGGAACCACAGAGTTTCCTTTACCGCTGTTTTTCCTTCTTCCTGGCATACTCAGGAAACTTTGGGTGAGTTTCCCCCAGTCTGATTTTATGTTGCTACATTTATTTTCGAAATGGGCAAACATTGTATTTTCAAGAAAGAAGACCAAAACTTTCTTAGTTTTGCTGAGATATGACATCCGGAAAGAAAAGTGATAAGAATGGACTATTTAAAAATAATTGACAGAGGAACATAGCGTAAGAGCTGGCCGAAATAGCTCAGTTGGGAGAGCGTTAGACTGAAGATCTAAAGGTCCCTGGTTCGATCCCGGGTTTCGGCAAGCGTTTTCTGTGAACGCCTTTCAATTTTAACATTTACCTGACACTTCTGCAAACCATGCGGTCCGTCTCCCGCATCCCAGAAACACACTTGGGCCCTGCCGGGGCTCCTGTTCCAACAGCGGGTGTCACTGCCCACGACGTCAGTGCCTGTGTGCGACCCTAAGAGGCCCTGAACACGCGGCCCCTCTCCTTGACCCAACTCGTCTTCCTTTCCGTCGCCTTGAACCAACTTGAAAACAACAGGTCATTAAGTCACAAGTCCTTAAAGAGAAGTTCCAATTTTCAGTCCAGCGCAGACTGGATTCAATCTCCACACAAAAATTTCCCCGTGGATTTTCTAGTCCAAACACACAGGGCTGAAATAGCGCAGACTCCTTATTAAAGTCTGTGAATGAGGGAGGTAGCAAAGGAGCGAGAGAAATTCTCTCTCAAGCTCAGAAAGGTCAACGAATGTTTAAAATCATCGTCTCAAAAGAAGAGACTCCCGCAGACGGCTCGCCAGCTCAGCGGGCTAGAGCAGAGCACAGTCAACCGCAAGGCCGCGAGTTCGCTTCCCGCGCGGTCGCAGTCGCCCTCGGGGGGGTCCCTCCTCGCTCCCCGAGTCAAAGTGCCCTTAGCCTGAGGTTCACAATTTCAGCTTCCCTAGCGAAGTGCGAGGGCTGTGTGTTCTCTCCTTTTTTAAAATAAACAGCAGCACGCGAGCGCCAGGTTTGAGTCCTTATGACTGTTTTCCAAAATATTCACCTGTCCACAAAATGCAATAAAGAGGCAAGAATTCAACAGAAGTATACATTTTAAGAATCGTATGTGACAAAGAAACATAGAAACCAGAAACTAATTTTTCTAACATACATAAAATTGACTTAAAAATTACTTGAGGTGCAAAGTAGGCGAACCAGCTGAAAATGCAAAATGCATTGTAAGAGAGGGGTTTAGTCCGTTGAGGAGATGAGGTTTCATGTGAACTTGGAACTTGAGGCGAAGTCAGAAGTCAAAACACATCATCTCTGTGTCTCAATCTCTTTTGTATAAAGTGCTTCAAAAAGTGCTTGGCAAATACGATGGAGCGTTCTCCTAAATTCTGATGGCTCTCCTCGGCCTCTGGGGTCAGCACAGCATTGAGGATTGCTGTGAGAGAGTGCTTTCGGGGATAATCAGGAAGAAAAACTGCTCTACACGGAAAACGTGAGCGCTGTGAGCAGGACTTGAACCTGCGCGGGGAAACCCCACTGGATTTCGAGTCCAGCGCCTTAACCACTCGGCCATCACAGCCTCGGTAGGGACCCCGAGACATCTGCCATGCTGCGTGGAGGGCGGAGACCACCCATTCTTCAGTTTCTCCAAGAAAACCTTCTCCTACCCCAAGCTTACGTATTTCACTTGGCAATTTCAACTTTTCAGACAGGCCCAAACCCTTGGCAGTATACTCAACTCATCCCTTCATTCCGCCCGTAGGGAGTTCTCTCTGCTCTACCTTCGAATGTTGTCTGCTGAAAAACTCACCACCCAACTGCTCCCACCCTGGTCCAAGACACCCTCATCTCTAACACGAAATATTGCAAAGCCTCTTAGTAAGTTTCCTTCTTCACCCTTTCTTTTCAGTCCATGAAAAGCCTTTTTGAGATCTTTTTGAACATAAAGCACTTTAAAGCACAGCTTTGCTCAAAACCCGACAGCATGTCCTCACCTCATCAGAGCGAATGCGGGAGTCCTCGCTGGGCGGCCAGGTTGTGGGTGACCTCGCTTGTGGGCTCAGTGACTGCTGGCTCCTTTGTTCTTTGTCCGGACACCGGGCACTCTGCTGTCTCAGGGGCTCTGCTCTGACTGCTTTCCTGCTGCAACGCTGTCGCTTTGACGAATGTGTGACTCAGTCCCTTACCCGGAAACACAGCCAGAACATTAGATCTAAAACTGTGAATCCCCCTCATGCCAGCGCTCGTCCCATTCTGTGCTTTGTGCCTCCATGTCGCTCATGGTCATTTAACACGCTGTGGAACGCGCTCGGTCTGTGCTCTGTTAGCGTCTATGTAAAAGATCAATAAATGCCGGATTTAACAACAGGGCATAAATGGGAGCTGTTACTATCGTTCCAGCTATTTCTTTCCCATTATTAGTTTCAACATGACATCTGAAGGGGATCAGAACGTGCCACCCCAAATAGGCCACTTTGGTGTAAGAATTATTTCGGAGGTGATGACAAACAGCAAACACAGGAAGGGCTCTGTTATGCGCCCCCCCGCCAGCTCCACCACCCTCTAAAAGCAGGGCATAGGTTTCCTTTGCAGAGCTGGTCTCCCTCCCATCCCGGTACCAGGTGGGAAGTGGGCACCAAGTTGGGTCTGCACCGCAGACTTTCCTAAACAGCCCTTATTTCCCACTGGTCCCCCCAGTTCACCTTCCCACAGCGACGGCCTCTGGCTTCCCACATGCCCCTGGCCTTGGTCTGGTTGCCTCTCCGCACTTTGTCGCCCTTTGTTAAATGATACTTTAAGCTTTGAGTCTAACTACTCTGGGGGTTTTCACTTTTCTGAGAAGCCTCCATGCATTTAAAATTAAAATAAAAAATATTAAAATCAATAAATTTTGTAAACTGTTTCTCTTGATAATCTGGTTTTTGTCAGTTTAATTCATAGGTCTTACTAACAAACCTAAGAGAGTAGAGAAAAAAGCTTTTCCTCCCTACATATGGAAACTGCAAAGGTCAGGGCTTTGGGAGTTCGAAGAAAATATACCCACATCTAGTAGGATATTTAAAAATGAGCTGTTGAGCCAGGCAAAGTCATGTTTGAATTGTAACTCACATGCTAGCAACACTTTGGCAAGACAGGTTATTAGTGTCTTGAAATTAGAAAAATAATGCCTTCCTCAGAAAGGCATGGTAGGAGTTCGGTCTTACAGCCAGTATCCATCAAGTGCCTGTCATGAACTGGGCACTTGCAAGGCTGTGTGGGCTTCCCGACAGCAAGAGCGAACCCCGCTGCCGACCTCATGCTACACTGCGGCGAGAGACAGACAGCGATTAACTTATCACACCGACTAGTGCAAGCAGAGAGAGTGCACGGTACTGTGGGAAGTCCGGGCGGTTGGTGAGCGGCGTTAAGGAGTCTTCCTTATGAAAGCCACAGCCCGGATGAGCCCTGCGCACGAGCCCGAGACAACCAGGCGGAGAGGCCTGTGCGACGCTTTCGGCCAGAGGTGACCCAATGAGCCTAGCCCAGTGGTGGGAGAGGCTGGTTGCTCAGAGCAGGGAGCACAGACCGCAGGAGACGGTGAGCTGTGGCTCCGGGGTGGAGGCGACCTGAAGGGCTGGCATGTGGGCAGTTACACACGGCGAGTGTCGTGACACAAAGCATCTCTAAAATGTGCACTATCGGTCAGACTTGTGAAATGCTAGTTTCTGTCCGTTCCTTTCATCCAGTCAAAATATCCAGAATGAGATCAGGTGCGACTTCACCTGTAAGGAGAGCCAAAAGTTAAAGTGCCCCCGATAAGTGTGAAAGAACTGCCATGAGTCTTCGTGGCCCTGGTGGCCCTGGTGGCCCTGGTGGCCCTGGTGGCCAGACCGGCCGCTCCCAGCGCGGCTCCGCCCGCGGACCGCAGGCTCTGCCGCCCCCTCGTGGTCACTTCGCGCAGACGCGGTGCTGGCAGAGTTTTTGACACCTGGGCACCACACCGAGTAATGTCCCTCCTCCCGGCGGTACATTCAGTCCAGGAGAAAAACTGTCCTTCTTAAACTCGTGCTTTTTAACAAAATGTCACGAAACGCACAAACAAGTCATGAAACTTTTAAACCCTCTCATTTTCTGAGAAATCCCTCAAACCGAGCTACCCTTACGTGGATCCACCCGATCTGCAGCGGGGCATGGACGCGAATGGGACTAAATGGGAGGACACGGGCCGGACCGAGGGGAGAAGGCTGCGCCCTCCGAAGGCGGGACGTCTGGACATGACGAGAGACACTGGAGACCAACCTTTAATTCTTGAAGTGTAGATGTCATCAGTGAAGGTGTTTTTAAAAATCAAAGTGTCATTGAACATGCATTAAACTGAACTCATATTAAATATACTGTTCAATGAAAAAAATGTGTCATTGATGCGTACATTCAATAAGCTTAGCAAACAAAAACCAGGAAAAACATTTTTAAAACTATAAGTAGCCAAATTATACTGAAATGCTTGAAAAACCAAAGTTTAAAAAGAAATCTTAAAAGCAGCTAGAGAGAAACGATAATACATTTTAAGTTAAACAAAGGTTAAATGAAACAATAAATATCTCCTCAAAGGGAGGCAAGGAACAAAGGACAAGTGGGACAAACGGAAACAAATGACATAGTGATTGACTTAAGTCCAATTATAAATAAGTGCACTTAATGTAAATGGGACAAATACTTAACTAAAGGGCAGAGATTGGTAGACTATAAACAGTGTCCAACCTCTTCGGCACTAGGGACCAGTGCTCCTCTGAAAATCTAATGCCTGCCGATCTGAGGTGGAGCCGAGGCGGTGATGCTAGTCTAGAGCCGGGGAGTCTGGTGGCTGCAAATACAGAGGAAGCTTCGCTCACTGGCCCACCACTCACCTCCTGATGCGCGGCCCAGTTCCTAACAGGCCATGGACCAGTACTGGTCCGTGGCCTGGGGTTTGGGGCCCCTGGACTAGATAATAAAATAAAATAAAGAAAAACAGGAGCCAACTATGTCCTGCTTACAAGAGACACACATGAAAAATAAGGCCATAGGCTGAAAGTAAAGTGGTGGGGAAAGATGTGCCATGAGACACCAGCCATCAGAAGCCGGTGTGGATACATCAAGATGAGACGGAGCTGGCATCAAGGTGAAAAGTGAGACCAAAGATGAAGAGGGATGTTTCATAGTGATAAAATGATCAGTTCGTCAGAATGACATATTTATTCTTATATGAAGCAAAACTGAGAAAATGAAAACAAGAAATAGAATCAGGACGATGGTTGGTGATTTTAAAGATCCAATTGAGTAGCCGATGAGAAATTTAAAGAAAAGCGGGTAACTATGTAGGGATCTAGAACTTGAACCATGGCTATCAACCAATCAACTTGACTAAACTGGCATTTATAAGACTCTACGTCCAACCACTGCAGAACACACATTATATTCAAGTGCACATGAAAAATTCACCAAAACAGGGCCATCGAGCAAGTCTTGATAAATTTTAAAGAATTAACATAATTTAAAAATGTTTTCTGACAACAATAGAATTAAACTAGAAGTTAATACTAAAAGAAAATTCTATTTGAAAATTCTCGGATATTGGGAAACTCACACATTATGCATCTAGATGACCCACAGTCACAGTAAAAGTACAATGAAAACTAGAAAATACTTTGAAGTGAAAAAATGAAAATACAAAATGCAACTAAAGCAGCATTTGGAGGGAAATATGTGGCTTCAAATGCACAGATTAGAAAAAAAGGAAAGGTTTAAGACTAGGAAAATTTAAGGAGAAAATGATGTTTTGTATTTTAAGCCAAATTTCACGTGTGTGCTATGCTGAGAATGGCTTCAGAGGGCCAGTCCTGAGAACAGGAGGAGGCTGTTGCGGACTGTGGTGAGGAAGAGGTATTGAAGTTCCCCACAGGGGCCAATAGGAGAACACAAAGGAAAAGCATTTCACATACATTGAAGGCAAAATCAGCTTGGCTTTGAGATGTTTTGATGATGGGCAAGGCAGTGCGAGGGGTCAAGTCTAACCACACGTTTCCAGTGGGATCGATGTCAGCTGAGTCGTTATCCATGGTGCAGTCACGATCACATTCACTTCACACGTCTAACGCTCCCTGGTTGGACAACCACGTGGAGACTCTTCCGGCCATTTCTCTTTCCCCAACATTTTCTACCATCACCATGCCTTTCCTCTCTCCCTTTCAGGGACATTTCTTTTAAGTCAATTCACCAAACTTTATCCGGTGTTCATTGTTGACGATGAACACCCGGACATGAAGGAAGGACCGCGGGGCTGGCCTAGACAATGGTAGGCCTACGTAAAGAGCACGAAGGAGCTGCCCATCTGAAGGTTCCAAGCCAGGGAACGTTTACCAGGGAGGAGGTTTGAATAACTAACAATGCAGGTCAGGAAAGAAATAGTATTTCAATTAAAGAGAAGCCCCTTTAGCAAAGACACAACTGAGAGTGTCCAGGACTTTTTAAGTTGTTCTGTAATCTTTCATCATTTGGCACAGTCACGAACTCACCTCTTCTGGAGGTACATGTTAGCAGTGATTACGTGCAATTCCATTCTAAAGAAATGTCAGTCTTCAGATGCTCAGCAAAGAAGGAACTGATCTGGACCATTATCGTGAAGAGCAAGAAGCTGCTCAGGATGCAACCCATCGCTTGCAGAATTCTGTGCTCATCACTAAGGATGGGGGAGTAGGCACTTGTAGAGACAGAAATAATTTTAAGATCTATCTTAGAGGGACAAAATAAACAGAGCAGATAAAACAGAAATCCTTTTATTTTTAGGGTTTGATATTTTTTTCAGGCCTCTTATGTAAAAATCTGTCCAGAAAACAGCTGAAGACTTTAGACCACGAAATGATTTTCCATTCGCCTCTAGTCTCCTGCTACATTCTTTGTTTTATCACTGACCACTGTGCTTCTAAGACAACACCGTAGTCTCTTCTTTTCACACATTTCCGAGATGTCCTATAGTCCAGAACCATTTAAAAAGTAGGCAAATCACAGCACTTATCTTAAAGTTTAAATTAGGACTTTTAACCCTTTCTTTTCTTTTTTCCTCTCTTACCTTCCTTTAGAATAAGGCTAAGAATGAAAAAGCAAGGGAAATTGCAGGTTTACTAGGAGATATAGTAAGTAGCTGGGAAGATTCAAAGGTAGAGGACTTAGCCTCTCCACCACGGCCCACGGGCTTCGGCACACTATCCACGGTTCCTCAGAGATCATCGATGAATGTTTCTACATATTACTTTGAAATTAGAAAGACCATTAGCCATTCAATGGTCCATCGTGAAAAAATTATTGCACGCCAAATCCATTCCAAGTGTGCTGAGGGTTCTGAGGTTGCAAAGACAATGAAATCTCTCTCGGTAACCAGACACAGCAAACATACCCGAAAGGACTTGTTTTTGGATCTGTCGAATCTCTGTCCCTTGATCTCAAATGGCAAGATGAAGGGGCAAACCTCAGCTGAGCATGGCTACCTCTCTACTGCTAATACCACAACGTGGAGGCAAGTATTCTGAGTCCTAAACGACTCTTAGTGTCTGTACGAAGGACACCGCTCAGCCTTCTACCCCTGTCCTCCTAAGCGGTGTGAAGTCTGAGCATCGGAGGTTGCATTCCGTGTGCATTCAGGTTGGTTCCTAGTCACCTAGAGAAAATCTCTCCTTTTAGAGGTTTGGACCAGGAAAAGCAGACAGGAGGCCCGGCTGAAGCCTGAACCCCCAATCTCCTCTTTCCGGGCCGGTGCTATGACAATGAAGCCGCAGAGCAGACTCAATGCTTGTCCAGGTTACATATTATTTGGATATGATGTTACATTTCTCAATTGTAATGAGCTCAGTGACTGGCTTGTCAGGTGATTGTGAAACAAAAAAAGAATAGATCTCCTACCTCAGTGGAAACCCGAGAAGAATGTGCTTCCGGAAGGATGGACACGGGGACTAACATGGCTCACAGCTGGGTTGGTCTCTGGAACCCTCAGCAGGAGTCACCTTGCTCAAAGTTACTTCCACCCCTGGGGGCAGCTCAAACCCAAGACTGGGTGATGGGAGGCCTGCCCTCCCTGCCAGGCTCAGCTCAGGACATTGCTGGACACCCCAGGGAGGTCAGCTGAGGCCTGTCACAACCACATCTAGTTCAAATTCTGCCTGGTCACGGCCCTGCTCCCTCGCCTTTTGTGATTTCCCTGGCGAATTGTTGCCCTCCTTGAAATTTTCAGATGTTGAAGCTATCCAGTCAAGACTGGGAGGAGTTATGTGCGAAAAGTTTGAATAGTACAAATTATAGAAAAATGCAAACTTCTTTTTGTCTGAACAGATGCCACAGCTAACACAAACCTACAGTTAAATGCTGCTTTTCAAGATGTCCCCAGACGCATCTCACCACACACAAAAGAGATAGGCAAAGTGAGCAAGCTCTTTCTTTTATGAATTAAGTGGCTCTGAAAAGAGCCTTTGGGTTAAAGGGTGGCTGCAGAGGGACTCACTTGGAGCTGGTGTACTTGGTGACGGCCTTGGTGCCCTCGGACACGGCGTGCTTGGCCAGCTCCCCGGGCAGCAGCAGGCGCACGGCCGTCTGGATCTCCCGCGACGTGATGGTCGAGCGCTTGTTGTAGTGCGCCAGGCGCGACGCCTCGCCCGCGATGCGCTCGAAGATGTCGTTCACGAACGAGTTCATGATGCCCATGGCCTTGGACGAGATGCCGGTGTCGGGGTGCACCTGCTTCAGCACCTTGTACACGTACACCGAGTAGCTCTCCTTGCGGCTGCGCTTGCGCTTCTTGCCGTCCTTCTTCTGCGCCTTGGTCACCGCCTTCTTGGAGCCCTTCTTCGGGGCGGGCGCCGACTTGGCGGGCTCGGGCATGGTCGGGAGGAGCCGCCGGAGGACACGGGACACCACAGCGAGGACGAGCCGGACGGAGTGCGGGCCCTCTGGGTTCGCAGCCTCTTAAAGGACGCGCTGAATAAGGTCGCGTCCGATTGGTGGTGAATCCTGGAAACGTCACCTGTCGACGTCGACCAGTCAGTGAGGCGTTTTTCAAACGCAGGAGTCCATTGGCTGAAGTGGAAGCGCTTGAACTCTTCGCCAATGGCGCGGATTCCCTTTCGCGCCCAGGACCCACTATAAAGAGCGCCGCTCTGGGCGCCGGCGTCAGACCTCACTCGGGCGAGCGGTTCCTTCCATCATGTCCGGACGCGGGAAGCAGGGCGGCAAGGCGCGCGCCAAGGCCAAGACGCGCTCGTCGCGGGCCGGGCTGCAGTTCCCCGTGGGCCGCGTGCACCGCCTGCTCCGCAAGGGCAACTACGCCGAGCGGGTGGGCGCCGGCGCGCCCGTGTACCTGGCGGCCGTGCTGGAGTACCTGACGGCCGAGATCCTGGAGCTGGCGGGCAACGCGGCGCGCGACAACAAGAAGACGCGCATCATCCCGCGCCACCTGCAGCTGGCCATCCGCAACGACGAGGAGCTCAACAAGCTGCTGGGCAAAGTCACGATCGCGCAGGGCGGCGTGCTGCCCAACATCCAGGCCGTGCTGCTGCCCAAGAAGACCGAGAGCCACCACAAGGCCAAGGGCAAGTAGAAGCCTGCTTTTGTTTGCAGCAGCTCGAACAGGCCGAGTCCAAACCAAAGGCTCTTTTCAGAGCCACCCACGTTTTCACTAAAAGGGCTGCGTGTCCTGATTTAAGTCTCTGGTTGCAAACTGCCTTTACCCCAGTTGGCCGGTAGGTGTCAGCACTTCACTCCACAACGCGAAACTGACCCTTAATTTGAAAGTTACAACAAACATGAAAGTTACTATCGGCCAAGTGAAACGGATACAGAGACACTTTGTTTCACAGGTAATTAGGGCAATCAGTGCAGCTGGCCTCAGGGTTAATGTGAGGAAAAGATGAAGTGGAGAACAATGCTTGGTCAAAGGTAGACATTTAGATGCAAATCGAGTTAGTGCCCCACAAAGCAATAAAACCACCCTCCAGGCTGTGCGGTATTGAGAGAATTTGTTTTGTATTTTAAGTGGACTCGCCGCCTGTAATCCGCCCGTCTCCCACTCTGCGGGGCCCTCACCCCTGGTAAGCAGGAACGCATCACTGCTTGTCCCCGGTCGTGTCTTTCAGGCCGAGCCTAACGGGCTTCAGCAGGACTTCGAAGAGGCACGGTGATCTTGTACCATTTACAAGTCGGGGTTTTTAACCCCATTTCACAGAAACCCAGTAAATTGTGAAACCCAGTGGGAGGGCTTTACCACGAGGACGCTGTGAGTGAAAGTTCATGTTCATGTAGTTCCAACATTAAGTGAAATTACATCAGAGTTTTGGTGCATTTAGAAAATCTGGAAAAACAGATTTTAAAAAATCTAAGCTTAGAGAAGTGAAGCAATTGACTTGAACTTAGGCTTCCCAAACTTGAATGAAGCTAAAAAAAAAAAAAAGTCTCTTAGCCAATCACGTCTTGCGCGCGCCTTTTCAAATCGATCAAAAGAAAACCAGTTTCGAATGCCCAAAATTAAAAATTTATTCAGCAATTAAGATCTATCGCTGCAGTTAAGGTAGACCCCTGCAGTAACTGATGTTCTATTCTGCCCAGAAACGGCCTGAGTCGGTAGAGGCCAGAGAGGGTTGAAACAGCGGCGGTTGAGGGGGCGGGTGGAGGAAGAAGCCGACTTCGGTCTGAAGGCCCGGAGGTCACGCGACCGGAAAGCGGCCGCCGCTCCCAATCGGTGCCCCGCGAGCCGTGCGGGACAGACGCCGGGTCCAATCAGAGCGGGGCTCGCGTGATATATACGGGTGGCGGGGCGCCCTCCCGCCCGCATCGGCCAGGCGCTCTCGTGAGGTCGCGATGGCTCGCACGAAGCAGACGGCGCGCAAGTCCACGGGCGGGAAGGCTCCGCGCAAGCAGCTGGCCACCAAGGCGGCCCGCAAGAGCGCGCCGGCCACCGGCGGCGTCAAGAAGCCGCACCGCTACCGGCCCGGCACGGTGGCGCTGCGCGAGATCCGCCGCTACCAGAAGTCCACGGAGCTGCTGATCCGCAAGCTGCCCTTCCAGCGCCTGGTGCGCGAGATCGCGCAGGACTTCAAGACCGACCTGCGCTTCCAGAGCTCGGCCGTCATGGCGCTGCAGGAGGCGTGCGAGGCCTACCTGGTGGGGCTGTTCGAGGACACCAACCTGTGCGCCATCCACGCCAAGCGCGTCACCATCATGCCCAAGGACATCCAGCTGGCGCGCCGCATCCGCGGGGAGCGGGCCTGAGCTCCGCCCCTGGCAGCTTGAAACCCAAAGGCTCTTTTCAGAGCCACTTCCGTCCTCACAGACAGGAGCTGTTACGCTCGCCGCCCGCTTGGCTGTTATGAACGCGGTCAGGGCACAACTGTGGAAAGTGGGGGAAAGTTACTCTGCCCGTTTCGTTTTCTCAAGGAAAATAGGTGTAAATGTCATTGCAAGGCCTCCCCTGGGTCCCTTTATAGTAGCTACTCAGAGAAACTGTTGCTTAGCGGTGGTTACAAAGGCCACGATGTCTCGGCGATAGTACCACTTGGACCACTGACAATCCAGGTGAAGGATCCCGCCCTCTGGTAAGTTCCTCTGCCAACTAAGAAAGGTGGGGCTCATAGCATCACATTTCCCCGCTTTGGATCTGAACCGTCTGGCATCAGTCCTGGTTAGGTCTGTTCTCTGACGCGTCCAAGGAGGCTGGTATTTCCAGAGAATTTTTGTTGAGTTACCTTTCCCATAGTTTAGCAGCAGCACCTGGTAACCCTTCAAGACAAAGGTCTTAGTGTTACTTTCCTTCACACCCACTCCACGATCCTATATGAAATTAGCGAAGTAGCCCTGTCACATTTACTAGCTTTCTGGAGCCTGGTAATGGAGAGCAGCATGAGGAGCAGACACAGGTCGGTGCCAGCCACCTGCGGATGGGCCCTGGAGGTCAATCATCTGTCATACTGGTGACTCCCCTAAAGTGGAAGCTTTAGTGAGGCCATTTAGGGGCAGTGATTCCCCCAGCCCCGCGGAGGACCTCCCTATGACTCCTCATGCCTTACATAGTGACTGCAGGGCCCATGTATGTCAACACGCACACATGAAATAATAGCTTCAGGAATGTTCCCCTCGACTCTGTGCGAACCTACATTTTAAAACTTTAATAAATATTGCCCCTACTCTCTCCCCACAGAATATCGTGCCATAGGAAAGGCTGAAGACTTCTTTTGTTCTCTTTGTTGTTGTAACCCCAGAGCAGAAAAGGCCTGACAGGCAGCGGGCGCTCCTTACATTCCAGTTGAATGAGAGTGTTGCTGCTTTGCTGCTGTCTTTTAGGCTGGAGGTAGCTCCCACTCAGCCTCAGGCATCTGCAGGGTTTCCCGCCTCCTGCCTTCCTCTTTCCTTCCCACATGCTTTTTGTCACTACTCTTACATGGTGAGTACGTAGAATACTGACAACAATTATGTAAACTTTTACAGTTTTCAAAGTATTTTCACTTGTTTTGTGTGTGTGATCCTGACCACAGCCTTTGGGGCTCAGACAGGGCATCGTTACTTCCTCTCTAGGTCTAGAAAAGTTTGTCCTTTCCAAAGGGACTCGAGTATTAGGGGCAAAGTCAGCAGAACTCTGTGCAGAAATCTTTCAGCACGCCTAAGGAGGGAAGGCAGAGGTTGGAATCAGCCTCCTATGGCTGTAAGAAAATAAAGGAGAATGAGTTTCTAGTAGTTGCTGTTGTTTTTAAGCAGGAACAAAGGGGCCTCTTTTCCTTTAAGGGGAAAGGCAGAGTTTGGGCCTAGCAAAGGTGCTTTTAGGAAATGTGCAAAAACTCTTTGATACCCTCTCAATCTTCTCTTTTGTCCAAAAATGCGACATATGCCCAATGTCCCTCACTGTCTTTGGAATTTTCATGCTTATGTGAATTTCCCATGGGCATGTATTAAAAGATTGACTTTCTCCTGCCAATTTGTGTCTGTTAACTTGATGTTTAGCCCAGCTAATAGAACTTAGAAGATGGGAAGAAAATTATTAGTTTTTTAAACCTCCACCTTGTGGACGTTTTAACATCAACCTTTCCTATCCATGAGCAGGGTGCATCCTTCCATTTATTTGTGTCTTCTTCAATTGTTTCCTTCAATGTCTTACAGTTTTCTGAGTACAGCTCTTTTATTACCTTCGTTAGATTATTCCTAGATGTTTTATTCTTTTTGACACAATCATAAGTGGGATTGTTTTCTTACTTTCTCTTTCTGAGTTATTGGTGTATAAAAATGAAGCTGACTTCTGAATATTAATTTTGTATCCGACTTTACTGAATTCATTTATGAATTTTAATAGTTTTGGTGAAATCTTTAGGGTTCTCTCTATACAGTATCATATCATCTGCAAGTAATGGCAGTTTTACATCTTCCTTTCCAATTGGCATGCCTTTTTCTCCTGTTTGTTGTGGCTAAGACTTTCCGTTCTATGCTGAATAAAAGCGAAAGTGGAATCCTTGTATTGTTCCTGATCTTAAATAGCTTTCAACACTTCATCTAGTTGAGAATGATAACTGAGGGGTTGTCTTATCTGGTCATTAGACGTTTTCTAAACCAAGGGGTGTAATTAAGCTCCGCCCTTTCCGTTTTCCTGGAAATGTGTGCTTGGGGCCTGCAGAGTTCCCAAACAGGTCCGCGGCGCCACTATATAAAACGCTGCCTGCAAAGTCTGGTAGTTCGTTTGTGTACCTGTTGTAAAAATGTCTGGTCGCGGGAAAGGCGGAAAGGGGCTCGGCAAGGGGGGCGCCAAGCGCCACCGCAAGGTGCTGCGCGACAACATCCAGGGCATCACCAAGCCCGCCATCCGGCGCCTGGCGCGGCGCGGCGGCGTCAAGCGCATCTCCGGGCTCATCTACGAGGAGACCCGCGGGGTGCTCAAGGTCTTCCTGGAGAACGTGATCCGGGACGCCGTCACCTACACGGAGCACGCCAAGCGCAAGACGGTCACGGCCATGGACGTGGTCTACGCGCTCAAGCGCCAGGGCCGCACGCTCTACGGCTTCGGGGGCTGAGTCTGAACCCCGGCTCGCTTTCTGCAGCAAAACCAAAGGCCCTTTTCAGGGCCGCCCACTCCCTCTCGGGAAGAGCTGTGCGCGGCGGTCGTGCTCGGGGTGTCTTGGCGTCGTGGTTTGTGTTTGATGTCAGCGCGGTCTTTACTTTCCTCATAACTCAGACGTGGGTGGTGACTCCGTCACCACAGGCGTTACCCAGACGGCGTAGTGACCCAGTAGCGGCGGCTTCTGCCAATCCGGCGGGAGACAGGTCTCATGTCGGTTACAGGTAGGAATAAGAGGAAGCCCATGTTGTCCCAGCTCCCCAATGGAGGGGGAAGCTCCCGAATCCCCAGCTTTCTCCTGCGGCGTCGCTGCCCGCCCCCTTGTTCCCTGTAAGAGGCTCAAATACCGGCCGTAGTTCCGCCGAGGAGGCGGTTGACAGTGACGCCGACCCTTGGAAGCGCCCCAGCCTAGATCTTAGTTCTTGGGTGCGGGCGGAATTTCTATAAATGCACGACTTATGGAGCCTGCTAGGGGCTGCTGACTTCTCAGAGGAACCCAGAGCAATTAAAATAAACCACGCTGCCAGCAAAACGCTGGGTGTCACTTTCTAGCCTATTTGCCCCGAGCGGCGTCAGGAAGGGTCGGCACACGTGGTCCTCGCCCGCCCCTCCCCCCGCCCCGCCCCCGCTCCCGCTGTCAGGCATCGTGCTGAGTGGTGTCACCTCCAAACCCGGTGGGTTTGGTTTTAAATGTAGCTAACTGGGCCTTGCTGGTTTCCGTTCAGGCTGTGCCCCTCGCTAAGCCGGAGCTACACAGTTTGTAAATTATCGTTCATCAGTCAGTGCTCTAACTCGGGTCTCTTACTTCCTCTGAACCCGAGGGCCTAAGTTTGCATGTGTGAAGAGGGGCGCCCTCCTGCGGCGACAGGCTCTCCGGCGGCTCCTGCCGCCTCCCCCCGCCCTCTGCCTTCTAGCTCCCGCCGCCGCGTGTTTCGCGGGCTCCGCCTCCAGGCGCTGCCTCTACTGCCTCAGGGGCCGGAGTGCTCCAAGCCTACATATCAGCACTCAAAGTCCCATCTTGGTGCCACCCACGAAATCTAAGAGGCATGAAAGTTTTTTTCAGGTCAGCTACCTGAGTTCAGGTTAACATGGACTTTGCAAATTCGCTTAGGAACTTAAACTATATAACTTGCCACAAAAAGTGGGTTTTGGTACCACCCACACCTCTCTATCTCCAGTATGTCCTTCGCCTACTACAGTGGCCAAACTTTCGGTGACTCAAATCTACACCACTTGTTTTGACACTTTTAGTGAGAGCCGGGATCATTTGCCCATGTCCATTACGTTGGCGCTAGTGTCAAGGGCAGAATAGGTAGGACATTGCCCAAATACCATCGTCATCTTTTACAGAAAAAGGGCCGACCCTTCCTCAAAAACAAGGTTTTTGAGCAGTTTTTAAATATGCTCAAGTTTGAAACCAGCTCAGCACAAATTTGAAACCCTTCAACGCCCACAATCAATGCCACGGTTCCTTTTCAGCTTCATTAAACTATGTTTGTCAAGATTTCAATTCATGACTCCTTTTTGTTTAAAGCAGTGCACAGCATTTTCAGATTTTCAAGACAAAATTTTCTTAAGGATTTGTGATGCTTCCTAGCGATAAGCCAGTAAGATCGAAGTAGAGGCGGGAAAATACATCCTTTCTTTAGAGGATCAAACCGAGAACTAATTTGTTGGGGAGGGGAGGAGCAGGGCGGTGCCCCGGGGTGCGGTCCAATCGGGGCGCGGGGATCTCTATAAATAGTGGGATCGCTGGGTCTCTACCATTAGTTAAGTAGTTTCCTCTACTTAGCCATGGCTCGGACCAAGCAGACGGCGCGCAAGTCCACGGGCGGGAAGGCCCCGCGCAAGCAGCTGGCCACCAAGGCGGCCCGCAAGAGCGCGCCGGCCACCGGCGGCGTCAAGAAGCCGCACCGCTACCGGCCCGGCACGGTGGCGCTGCGCGAGATCCGCCGCTACCAGAAGTCCACGGAGCTGCTGATCCGCAAGCTGCCCTTCCAGCGCCTGGTGCGCGAGATCGCGCAGGACTTCAAGACCGACCTGCGCTTCCAGAGCTCGGCCGTCATGGCGCTGCAGGAGGCGTGCGAGGCCTACCTGGTGGGGCTGTTCGAGGACACCAACCTGTGCGCCATCCACGCCAAGCGCGTCACCATCATGCCCAAGGACATCCAGCTGGCGCGCCGCATCCGCGGGGAGAGGGCGTGAATTTTTATGACATTCTAAAATTAATACGCCCCACTCCAAAAGGCTCTTTTCAGAGCCCCTCAATTCTGCTAAAAGATCTGTTGCTCCTGTAGAGAACACGGCAGTCACACGTGAAAGTTCGCATATTCCCACGAGTAGCAATCGTGGCTACATGGTGACAGCCTCACCACTGTATACTGAGAGTATGGGCGACGCAGGCAGGTTCTGTGTATCCTGTGAATCTCGCGCGGCAAAACCTGCCCGGATTCGGCGCCGTGAGCATCCGTTTCTGTATAAGCGTTCTTTTAACGACTCATTTTATAAAACTGGACATTCGGCTAACAAGCAACAGGATAAGGATTGCAAGAGGGTTTAGAATCTTGCTAGCTTTTCTGTTTTGGTGTAACGTTTACAAAGTATGCTCTGGGCTTTGCCTGAGTGACTGGGAACTGGGCAGTGATGACCTGAAGGCTGTCATTTGTAAAATGCACTCTCAATAGCTCTGAAAACCTATTGTTTGCCCAAGTGTTTTAATATGTGCTTGTCTGTAACATTGGAGTTTCATGATTTTTTTTTTTTTTTCCAAATAGAGACTCAGACTAGGGGTTAAATCTGAGATGTCATTTTAAAGCTGTTCCTTTTTTTCCACATATACAATACTGGTTTTCCTGACCAAACTTGGCTCTATTTTGCCCAAAATCCCAGCTCTTAAAAGTTCTCTCATGTGCTTTTCAAATATGACTATCAGTGCTACTTACCTTGCGGGCACACGCCCTAACTACAGGAGTTAGCAGAGGTGTGTGAAGGCCATTTCCTCTGGAGTGTTTGCAGGCAGGTCCGCCACCTGGGCCTTCCTTGCCTTTCCAGTTTTGGATTTGTTCTTCCAGAGCACTTACATCTGAACTCTTGGCTCCTCGCAAAGCTTTTTGAAGTCTCAGAATTGATTCAGTATAAAGTCTGATGGAGCCAGAAGCCTCTTCCTACAGAGTAGTTTGGAGCTTGCTCCTTTAATGGCTATCAGGTATGGAGATAGCATGATGTTGCCTCTCCGAGCTTCAGAGATCGTCCTCTTCCCCACCTTCTAGGATTTTCCATCGTTATAGACCCGAGACCAAGTGGTCTATGATCAAACCTCAGAGCTCCAGTTATCAACTGCATAACCTTTGTTACCCATCTTTCTGAGCCTTAGCACGTATAGCTGTAAAATGTGGCAAATTAATTAAAATCTGTAGAGCAACCTTAGATTACTTCCTGGCATTTAGTAAATGCTCGGCGCACATTAGCTCTTATTGTTCTCTCCTGTCCCTTAAGCATGGAGGGTTTTCCCCCTGGATCTTGGAAAAGTTTGGGATTGGAACAATGGGAAATGGTGAGTTAGAACACTTTCTTGTTAAGATCTCTTTTTCTTTAGTTCTTGTTTTGCATTGTTCTGAAAGCGGCAAGCTTGTAGAAACACACCATGACCTATGTCTATGTGGATGAGTTTGAAACACAGCAAAAGGCCAGGTAGTAAATATTTTAGGTTTTGCTGGCCACATATGGACTCTGTCACATTTTTTCCTAACACAATCTAAAAATCTAAAACCCACTTTTACCTTGAAGGCCATACAAAAACAGGACATTATTTGGCCATTGTTGGCTATAGTTTCAACTCCAGAAACTGGAGAGAAGTGTGTTGGCTACTCCCCTACAGTGTTTCAGAGGGGACAACTAAGAACCGATGACTGTATTAGAGGTCAAAATCATCATTTAATCTCTCTTATCATCCAGGCTAGGCACAAAGTCCTGTCTATTCACCGCACTACCTTCCAAATAAATAGCAAACATCTCCATCCTCCATTCCAACCTCATGGGCCTTGACTCGGTTCCCTTAAATGTTGTTTTCCTGAATTTAGTTCTGGAAATTACCAATCTACCCTTCCTATAGTCAGTAACCAATTATTTTTCTAAATACAGATCCATCTTCACTTAAACACAGTAATATCTACATTGATGTCTCCTTTCTGCTTACAAAAGTGTTTGTGATGGTACAACTTGTTAAATGTTGACGAAGATAAGTTGGAATAAGAACACTAAGAAAAGCACTTTGACAACCAGACAGAGTCCCATAGCAGATAAACAGTTGTTTGTGCTTTTGAGAACTACTGCAATCCCTTGAATAATTTTTAGCAGGTTTCAGAGTTTTTCTCTAAAACATTATCTGAGCTACACATTTCTCATCCTTATTTTAATGGCTTTGCCTAGAAACTAAAGAGAGAATGCATCTCAATAAAAAAACATACCAAAGTTAAGTTTGAATTTGAATCCAGGTCGTTGGGTCCTGAAACCAAAGCAATTTCTATTCCTCCTGCTGCAAGGTAGAAGTCACTGTGGCAGCTGAAGGTCTCCAAGCTGCAAACTACCTCTCTCTAAAGACATTGGCAGTGGACACTCCTAGGAAGCAGAACCCGTTCTTTAAGTAAAGTCTACATGGTTGATGTGGGGCTCTAGGCAACCAGCCACCAATGTGTTACTTGCTACAGTTAGAAACAAAGTTTATGCTGAAACCAAGAAGCCTAGTGTCTTTTCTCTCCAAAAAAATCAAAGACCAAACTTAGACACAAAGCCTTTTTAATACATTCACTTGATACTTTGTAGAAATTTATTGCAACATGCAGCTAAATAGCACGTTGCCCTAAACCGGGTAGATTCCTATGGAAAGCTGAAGGGATTTTAAAAAATATTTTTGATCTGTTGCGCGGGATTCATGAAAACTCAGACAAGTGTGTGAACCTGGAGGCTGTTTTCCACCTTTGCAGCTTCAAAGCATCAAATTATGTACTATTGTTTTCAGCATTTAATCAGGTTGGGGAGGCTAGGAAACACAGTTTGAGTCCTACGGGACAGTCGGCTGCCTGAGGGCGGTGGATCGGACGCCCCACCAATCACAGCGCAGCCCCGGCTTATAAAAGCCCGGGCCGGAGGCCGGCAGCACTGCGAACTTTCTCTTTGCATTTTGACTCTCCCTCTGG
Source organism: Pteropus medius (assembly GCF_902729225.1). Taxonomy (NCBI): domain Eukaryota; kingdom Metazoa; phylum Chordata; class Mammalia; order Chiroptera; family Pteropodidae; genus Pteropus; species Pteropus medius. Next base: position 123,451 of record NW_024343159.1, on the reverse strand, counting down.
CATCTCCTCCCTTCGCCATGTCGGAAACCGCTCCTGCCGAGACGGCCGCCCCAGCGCCGGTGGAGAAGTCCCCGGCGAAGAAGAAGGCGGCCAAGAAGGCGGCGGGCGGGGGCGCGGCCAAACGCAAGGCGTCCGGGCCGCCGGTGTCCGAGCTCATCACCAAGGCCGTGGCCGCCTCCAAGGAGCGCAGCGGCGTGTCGTTGGCCGCGCTCAAGAAGGCGCTGGCGGCCGCCGGCTACGACGTGGAGAAGAACAACAGCCGCATCAAGCTGGGCCTCAAGAGCCTGGTGAGCAAGGGCACCCTGGTGCAGACCAAGGGCACCGGCGCCTCGGGCTCCTTCAAGCTCAACAAGAAGGCGGCCCCCGGCGAGGCCAAGCCCAAGGCCAAGAAGGCGGGCGCGGCCAAGCCCAGGAAGCCTGCAGGGTCTACCCCTAAGAAGCCCAAAAAGGCCGCAGGAACCAAGAAAGCCGTGAAGAAGACCCCCAAGAAGGCGAAGAAGCCTGCGACCGCTGGCGTCAAGAAGGTGGCCAAAAGCCCGAAGAAGGCCAAGTCCGCTGCCAAGCCCAAGAAGGCGGCCAAGAGCCCGGCCAAGCCCAAGGCCGTGAAGCCCAAGGCGTCCAAGCCCAAAGCCGGGAAACCCAAGGCGGCCAAGCCCAAGGCTGCGAAGGCCAAGAAGGCGGCTCCGAAAAAGAAGTAGGAAGCTGGCCTTTTACAAAAAGGCAACAAAACCCAAAGGCTCTTTTCAGAGCCACCCAGAGAACTCCGGAAGCAGCTGTACACTGCAGCCCTTGACGCTTTGACTGATGTTGCTATTGGCAAACGACCCCTCGCTTTCTAGTTTACCGTTTTCCAGTTTGCGGCTTTACTCTTAGGAGTTTACCTGGAAACGGACAAGTAAATCTGAGTAACAAGCTACTATTAGCTTTTCGATGTGAGTCCTGAGTCCTTCCCGATCTGCAAGCTTAATTTAAAAAGCGCGCGCTCTTGGCGTTCTGACTTGTCTCAGCCATGCGCCTCCTAGTGGACTTTATGTGCCTTACGCCTTACATTTCGCAGCAGGTTGAGCATCCATGGGAAGCGAGGCTGGCTCCCATGGATGCTCAGCCATGGGAGGTAAAATTCAGACAGAACCTCAACATAAAAAGTGGCTCTCACTTCCTCAACCCTATGGCAAGCTAGTGACATGATTTTCCTTTCACAATTCACACAAGTGAGGGAGTTAAGCACCCAAGTGCGCCAGCTGCTCTATGGAAACGGTTAAGTGGCCCTGAAAAGAGCCTTTGGTTTCGAATGCGTTGCTCTCCACGGCGGGTTTACTTGCCCTTGGCTTTGTGGTGGCTCTCGGTCTTCTTGGGCAGCAGCACGGCCTGGATGTTGGGCAGCACGCCGCCCTGCGCGATCGTCACCTTGCCCAGCAGCTTGTTGAGCTCCTCGTCGTTGCGGATGGCCAGCTGCAGGTGGCGCGGGATGATGCGCGTCTTCTTGTTGTCGCGCGCCGCGTTGCCCGCCAGCTCCAGGATCTCGGCCGTCAGGTACTCCAGCACGGCCGCCAGGTACACGGGCGCGCCGGCGCCCACCCGCTCGGCGTAGTTGCCCTTGCGCAGCAGGCGGTGCACGCGGCCCACGGGGAACTGCAGCCCGGCCCGCGACGAGCGCGTCTTGGCCTTGGCGCGCGCCTTGCCGCCCTGCTTCCCGCGTCCGGACATGATAGAGTGAGCCGCTCGCCCAGATTAGGTCTGACGCCGTCACCCAGAGCGGCGCTCTTTATAGTCGGTCCTGGGCGCGAAAGGGAATCCGCGCCATTGGCGAAGAGTTCAAGCGCTTCCACTTCAGCCAATGGACATCTGCGTTTGAAAAACGCCTCACTGACTGGTCGACGTCGACAGGTGACGTTTCCAGGATTCACCACCAATCGGACGCGACCTTATTCAGCGCGTCCTTTAAGAGGCTGCGAACCCAGAGGGCCCGCACTCCGTCCGGCTCGTCCTCGCTGTGGTGTCCCGTGTCCTCCCGCGGCTCCTCCCGACCATGCCCGAGCCCGCCAAGTCGGCGCCCGCCCCGAAGAAGGGCTCCAAGAAGGCGGTGACCAAGGCGCAGAAGAAGGACGGCAAGAAGCGCAAGCGCAGCCGCAAGGAGAGCTACTCGGTGTACGTGTACAAGGTGCTGAAGCAGGTGCACCCCGACACCGGCATCTCGTCCAAGGCCATGGGCATCATGAACTCGTTCGTCAACGACATCTTCGAGCGCATCGCGGGCGAGGCGTCGCGCCTGGCGCATTACAACAAGCGCTCGACCATCACGTCGCGGGAGATCCAGACGGCCGTGCGCCTGCTGCTGCCCGGGGAGCTGGCCAAGCACGCCGTGTCCGAGGGCACCAAGGCCGTCACCAAGTACACCAGCGCCAAGTAGACGCGCGTCCGGACGCCGTTTTTCTTGACTCCAAAGGCTCTTTTCAGAGCCACTCACGTTTTCCAGAGAGAACTGGCACTCATTTTATACTGCTTAAGAGGTAGGCAGCTGTAGTATTAAATTTGATTTCTCAAATGTTTGTTTTGTGCTGAACTCCCACATGGTTTGTTTTTAAAAAGGAATTAAAGTGTTACAGACGTCAAAAACCCAGAATGATACTTAAAATGATGTTTTCGTTCATTGCATGCTGATTACCCTCCAGCTGAGTAAATGAATTCGTTAGTGACTAGAAAACTTCAGATGCTTTTTAAGGTGGAAAAAGTTGCCTAGCTGTAGTGAGAATCATGTTCGCTGAATGTTAACCTCCGCAGCCTGCACCATTTTCAGCTCCCCTGCCCCATGCTGTATAAATACCACATAAAATGGCTTCAGGGAAACTCCTCAGCTTGTTTTGTAACGTCAGTGCTGGCATGAGCCTTCTGTGTACCTCTCTAGATCTATGGTTGCACAAAATAACTTAATGGTTTGAAATGACGATGGAGGCGGGAAGTTTAGAAGCGAAGACAGTCAGCCGTCTTCGGTTAGGGATAACCATCACTGCATCCCGCAGTTGGAATTTTCCTCCTGGTGCTTTCTGCCCACCTCCACCTCCACCTCCCTCCTTGTGAAGTTCCACTGATGCAGCTTGATCCTGCTTCCTGTTCTACACGCACATTTTCATGTTTCACCTCTTTCCAGGATGGCATCCCGTTCACTGCAATTTAAACAGTTTCAAAATTTTCTATGGGGTGGGGGGGGAGGTGGGGGTGGGGGGGGGGAGTTGGGACTATAGGTCAGGTTTTTTCCTCTAAGTTAATGGCACATCTCATCTCTCCTTCCACCTCACCTTTTTTCCTTCTGTAACAAGGGGAAAATTCTAAGTGAAATGCAGTCTTTCCGAACTATGAAGGAGAGTGGCAGACATCTTCCAAGGGCTGCGCTGTCTCCCAGCGTGTAGGCAGGCCTCTGAGAGCTGACACAGCTTTTCCAGGAATCAGTGTGGAAATACAAGTCCCGTGGATTCTAGACCATCAGATAAGATCTTAAGTCCCAACATCTTTACTGTTTTTTTCTAGCTACTACTCAGTCTTTTCCCATTAAAAGACAGGAGGCCTTAGATAGGCTATGGGAATAAAAGCACGAAATTTGGGGTAAATTTATGAGTTAAGGGAGCAAAGGACAGAGTTAAGAAGCCAAATCTGCAGACAAAGCCAGTGGCTGTATTCCCTCTGGCCTGGAAAAGGTGGCTGAGAACATAATTAGAATATTTATGGGGGCTTAATATTCACCCATTTCTTTACTACATCAATCAATATTGAATATAAAGTTAGGACTATCACTTACGCGGTGAAGAAATGAACTAATACTACTAGGCTCCCAAAGAGCAATTATTTCCTGGAATGCACCTTCTGGCTATTCTTTATTCACATAATGATAATAAAGAAATGGCCACTCTCACTTGATCAGTTGTCTGTCCCTAGTTTCTCACTCCTCTTGTATCCCGTGATTCCCAGCTTTAATCATGCATCAGGATTGCTGGTGGAACTTTGTAAAAATACATATATATAGTCACTACCTCGCCCCGCCCCCAGAGATTCTGATTTAATTGATTAAAAGAGGTGCCTGGGCACCAGGGATATTTGAAATTCCCCCGGCGATGCTAGGAGGGTTGAGAGGCACAGTGTTCCATGCCAGGAGTGGGACGCAGCTTCTAAAGTGGCACCCAGGGTGCCCCCCTTTTGATCTATGTGTCCCTGTGGAGCCCTTCCCACACTGTTGCAGGCTTGATCAACAGGATGTGGCAGAAGAGATGGTAGGTCACTTCCAAGGTGAGAGAAGAGACTTCCACCTTGATCGCTCCTACTGTCTCTCGGATCACTTGCTCCAGAGGAAGGATGCCAGCCTTTGGCATGAGTGACTCTACAGAGAGTCTCACATGGTGAACTGAGGCGTCCAGTCCAGCCAATTACATTTGCATTGGGAGGGACCCTCTTCTTGGACCTTGTAGGCTCCAGTCCCAGTAAAGACTTCATTGACCACAACCTCAAGAGAGAGCTCGAACGAGACGCCCCCAGCTGATGCCTGGTCCTCACACTCTGTGAGGTAAGACATGTTTGCCATCTTAAGCTGCTGAGTTTTGGACTAATGCGTTACACAACATATTTAGTTGCTAATATACTAACAAAATCTTAACAATCTTTTCTTTCGTGGTCGAAGTGCGTTGCCCTCTTCCAAGAAACTTTCCCAGATTGCCACATTCCAGAATAATATTTATTCCCTCCAAAGTCCTATAGTAGTTAACATTAAGTATAGTTTAATATACTACATAATATTAATTACATGTTATATATAATAACATAATTTGTATTATATTCATAATATATAATTATACATTTATATAACATACATAGATGTGTAATTTGTGTAGAAATAGAACAATCGCATTGTCATTTACTGTTGTATAACACTGCATTTATTATTTTATTCAGTATTATTCAAACTCAGTCATTTGAATTCCACTTTTACAATTTTTTTCTTCTGTCTGTGTCTGGGTGTAATCTAAACTATTATTTACTTAATATTTTTCTTTAAATATATTTTTTAGAACATGAAATCAATGTATTTTAAATGACAATGTTACATCATTGCCCTGGTGAAACGTCTCTACCTCTGACCATAAACAGAAAGTAACTGCAACAATATTAAAAAAAAGAAAAATGATCACATTCAATTCCAGCAATATGTTGTTGCTGTCTATTAGGTTGAGCTTGAGGCCTGCTCTTTGTTATAAATTTGAAAAGGGGTAGGATGTGGGAGGAATAGCAAATTTTAGTGAAGCTTTAATGAACTGCTACTTAATCAGATTTAAGGAGAGTAAAAAAGAATATCTTTCCACTCTGTTTCAACATTTTAAACATCAGAGTCCACATATAAACAGTCCACATTAATTTCCTGTGCCCCTGTGGTACTTGATACAGAACTAGGAAAACATTGCTTTAATTAATGTACTATTTAATGGAACCACTATTATATGCCTAACTCAGGAAATATGACAATATATAACTCAGAGAAGCTCACATTGTGGTAGAACATTTATAAAGTCATCTTACTTTTATTTCTCAATCTGTTTAATAATTAACCGATGATTTTGTTGAAAGAAAAATATCTACATAATACTTTTTCATGGCAACTTTTATGCGTGCACCTCATCCAGGCCCAAAGAACATGTGAGGAATCAGTGTACACCATCTCATAAAGTCCTTCTGAGAAAACTAGGACCTCGCTATTGTCTCTATTTTGCAAACAATCAAGAGAATCACAGGCCCATTGAAGTACCCACAGTGCCCAGCCAGCAAGCGTGGAGTAGAGCATCAGTCTACTCACGTGACACAACTTGGAAAAATTGTCCGTTAGGATCAGATTTTCTCATCTATTTCTATGCTACAATCTGTTTCTTTCTGTTCTATAAATTGTTCATTAGGTAAAAATATTGACAAAAAATTACTTGGGGCAAATCATGTGAATTATTTGAGCTACCAGCTATACAGTCCAATGTGAAACAAAGTGACATTCTGGTTTGGATTAGCTCAAACCCAGTTTCCCAAGGCCAATCAGCAATGGCATAAATTAATCAAGATTAATTATGCCTGGCTCACCAAAGTGAAAATAATCCACGATATCTATCTCTGAGGGTTCTTTTTTCCCCTTCCTTTTAGGAATTTTAACTTTCTAAACATTGGAGTGTAATGGACCTGAAATGTGAGCCTTGTATAAAAGAACCACACGTTTCTCTCCATTCTGAAGATTTTAGCCACCCCCTTCTCCATATTCATCTAGATATCTTCCCTGCTGATAATTACCTGTCATCTGGGCAGTCCCTGACACACACACACACACACACACACACCCCAAGCGTGCGCACGAGTATGCACATTCTCCAGGCCAGGATATACATGTGCTTAGATAACTTACTGTCTAAACCATCTTCCCATTTCCTCTCTTGGATTTTATCTGCTGATTCCCTCATTCTGTAAAACAAAACAATACCAGAACTAGCTGCCACTTATCTTCATAGATGGATGAATAGACAGGATCAAAAGTACATGTGCTTTGAAAGATTGTGATTTTAAAAATGTATGTTGAATTTACTGTCCTCAAATGTCTTGAGAGATATGGTGGCAGGAGAGAAGATACATTAAAAATGTGTAATTTCTCTTCTATAATGATTCAAGGAGAGCTGTCACAAAGATTTTGTGAGAAGCTGAATGGACAGTTTACAAGAGCTGAAGGAGTTTGGCTGCTGATTTAATTGTGGTCCAAATCCTGAGTTTGCAGAATGTGTGTGCCCTTTTAACAGCCTCTATCAGTCTTTTTTTTCTACTCTCTAAAAGAAACTAATACTATCTAGAGAAATACTATCAGGTTTGGGGCTCTCATTTATGAGATTTCCTTATGACGGTAGTTGATGCTTGTAACTTGTTTTATGATAGTTATATTTACCTCTGAGCTTTTCTCCATTTTCTTGTCCTTCTATCATGAAGATATCCACTGCTTAATATTTTAAAACATTTATTCATGAAGCTATCTATTAAATAATATATGCTTAAATAATATATAATTGGGCTTTATTTTTGAAATGGTACCATGAACCTTCTGAGATTTATGTTTCTGAAATTCAACCGGTGCTGTGTATCTCAATCATTTTCTCTTCTCTGTGTTATCCCATTGTATAAATGCACCTCAATAAATGTATTTATTCATTTGGCCATGAACATATGCTTGCTTCTAGTACTTTGCTATTAAAAATAGCACTGGTCCCTTCTTGTATGTCTCAGTTGCAATGTGTGCAGAATATTCTCATGAAAACACCTAGGAGTGAACTCGTGGAGCTACTGGAAGACTGTAATTGGATAAAGGGTATCATCAGTAACCTTCAGCAAACACAATTCAACATGAGAGCATTTCCACACTGACACGGGCAAAGACCAAAACAGCTTTAAATATATATGGCATTCCTAAAGAGTTAAAATGGAGAGATGAGTTTTGACTTCCTGAACTGGGGGTAGGAAGGACTCTTGTGTTCTACTTTCTAACTTTCTTTTTAAATTTCATATAATTAGTAGAGAAACAGTACATGCAAGAGACACAGAGAAAACATGAAGCAGATTTCACGAGAAAGGTAGAGAATAAACCTAATCCCTGCTAAAAAGAATTTCAGAGCAATAAAGTGGATAAAATGAAAGTTCCTCCTACAAAACCCAGAATTCTCCGTTTAGGACAGAATGGCACCGTCAGACCTGTGATTTATTAAACTACCTTCGCAGAGCCTGGGTTGGCTGTCCCGGGCAAATGTGCAGCCGATTGATGCTGTAATTTGAACTGGGTCCTCACTTCCACTTCTTTGACTTCTGCCTTTCTAATATTTGGGAAATCAAAACTCAGGTAAAGGGAAAGAGAGCCAGCATCGCCCCACTCCCCCCAAAAATCCAAAAGTGAATAAGACGATTTCTACATTTCTTAGCGTGTGTCACGTGCTTAACTAGAAAGGTACACGTTAAGAATAGGGTGCTCAAAGCAATATTAAAGAAACATTTTTCAAAGTTGACATTTTAAAAGCTAATTGGATTATTTTGAGAAAAAGGGTATTTTCCTTTACTACATTCGTCTGATTATGAAATAAACCTAGTTGTTAACATAGACCCATGTAAAAATGTGTCAGTGTTGAGCATCAGGGGCTACATTGTGGTGGACATAGTTACTAACAAGAATATTGTTTCTTGGCTGCAAATAGATAACACCCAATATAAAAAGTGAATGACAGTTCTCTCTGGAAAACATGGATGGCTCTGAAAAGAGCCTTTAGGGTCAGCAGCAAGGGCGATCGGGTGCGCGTTTACTTGGAGCTGGTGTACTTGGTGACGGCCTTGGTGCCCTCGGACACGGCGTGCTTGGCCAGCTCCCCGGGCAGCAGCAGGCGCACGGCCGTCTGGATCTCCCGCGACGTGATGGTCGAGCGCTTGTTGTAATGCGCCAGGCGCGACGCCTCGCCCGCGATGCGCTCGAAGATGTCGTTGACGAACGAGTTCATGATGCCCATGGCCTTGGACGAGATGCCGGTGTCGGGGTGCACCTGCTTCAGCACCTTGTACACGTACACCGAGTAGCTCTCCTTGCGGCTGCGCTTGCGCTTCTTGCCGTCCTTCTTCTGCGCCTTGGTCACCGCCTTCTTGGAGCCCTTCTTCGGGGCGGGCGCCGACTTGGAAGGTTCAGGCATGGCTTCTCCTACAACTTGTAGAACTGCTAGTAGCACTTTTCACCACAGTCAGTGTGAAGACTGCAGAGTCCATTCGCTTATATATGCTCCTCAATGTAAATGAACGATGAAGACTTCTCCCTTCTGATTGGATGATCAGTACACTGTCACATTTCTCTTTCCTATTGGACAGACAACATTTCAACCAATCAGTGCCGTCACTGCCACATTCCTACACTATCTATAAAAGGATTTCTTCACCATACAAAGTGCAATTCAACTGTCCAGTTTCTCCTGTCCTACAGGAGTTAGCTGCTATGTCGGGACGCGGGAAGCAGGGCGGCAAGGCGCGCGCCAAGGCCAAGACGCGCTCGTCGCGGGCCGGGCTGCAGTTCCCCGTGGGCCGCGTGCACCGCCTGCTGCGCAAGGGCAACTACGCCGAGCGGGTGGGCGCCGGCGCGCCCGTGTACCTGGCGGCCGTGCTGGAGTACCTGACGGCCGAGATCCTGGAGCTGGCGGGCAACGCGGCGCGCGACAACAAGAAGACGCGCATCATCCCGCGCCACCTGCAGCTGGCCATCCGCAACGACGAGGAGCTCAACAAGCTGCTGGGCAAGGTCACGATCGCGCAGGGCGGCGTGCTGCCCAACATCCAGGCCGTGCTGCTGCCCAAGAAGACCGAGAGCCACCACAAGGCCAAGTAAGGACCTGGTTTGGAAATAAGCAAATTAAAGGCTCTTTTCAGAGCCACTTCCATAATCACAAAAAAAGACAGCACGACCTGTTGCATTTTCTTAAAAGCCACTTAGTTTGGGATATTCTCTATAATTGAGTTCGTCTTTAGCTGCCTAACGTCCTTGTCTGCTTTTCAGACAAGTTCTGCATTTCAGAACTGGTATTTAGGAGCCTTTGCCAGCAAGACGACAATTTATGCTTTGTTTAAGTAGACTAATTTCAGAGACATTTAACCTAGAAGATCATTAAATTGACTTCAGATGATCACCCAGGTCCATACTGGAAATTAGCTATGGCTTCAAAGTGATGGTTTTCATCCAAAGAATTTATTTCTTGAAGGGGACACACAGGTGGTTTTCACAGACTATACACAGACAACCAGTGTCTCAGCGGGAAGGTGGCAAATCTAACTTAAGGAATTTGTCTTGAGTATATTTACTCTAAAGTACTTGAACATATTAATTCTTAGTACTACCTGACTCTGCAAAGTACTGCACTGCTGAAGTAGACGTCCACATGAGGTAGTCAAGCCTGGTCATTCATGACAAAGTGCTGGATGCTACTACGTGGGTTCCGAGGTCCCCAATGATAGAGACCTACAGTTTGAAAAAATATGAACATCTCTTTGAAAAAGCCAGAGGCTGTTTTGAGAATAGAGAGGGCATAGATTCTAGTATGTTTTTCATATATTCTATACTGGCACAGCAAGGTCCTTTTATTCTAGGCTTTGAGGAAAAAAATAGAACATTTATGCCTCTTACCAGTTTGCCATGTCAAGGAATGCAGGCTCAAAGACTTTCTTCTGTTTCCTCTTTCACTAAATAACAATGTCTTTATGGTTTCAACAAATAATTATTTCCCACTTAGGTGCCCCACATTAAGGATAGGTTAGTAAGACACTACTTGTCTGAAAGTAACTCAGTCTAGTGGAGAGTGACACACGAAAGCAAACAAAGCACGACATAGCAAGAAAAGCAGACGGCGGACGTTGTAGGAGGAGTGAGATCTCTGAGAGGTAACCTCTGGTCTGAGGATTACAGGAAAGTATAGAAACTGCAGCACAGAACGAGCATCACCAGACTCAGGGCTGTCATATGTCATATGGAAATGGCAAGTTCAACACTGGCAGTAAGGCAGAGGTTAAAAGAGATGGGAAGGAACCAGAAAGGATGTGCGGCCACTCCTTTGCTTTAAAGACTTATACACTAAGGCCCCCAATCCTGAGTTCAGACACGCATATTCATCTGCTACTTTCTGAAATCCTTGTATATCTCCAGGAAACAGCGTGAGTGTCCCAGACTGATCATCACTGCCACTTCCCTGGTGATCTCTTATCCTAGTACTTGGATCACCATTTACTTATTAACATGCATCAAATGGCCTGGTGTCATTGAATACTGTTTTTGTGTGCCATTCCTAGAGCAAACTCAACCCTTTGTTTGGGATGATGAAAGCATGTTGAAAGTCAGAAAGACCTTTTGCAGGTGGAGCCTGCCAGACCATTGCTGGCCATTCAGCACAAGGAGTGTTTTGAGAGACATGGATTATCCGTGTACGCATAATTAGAACTACTCACTGCCCTGAATAAAATCTTCATACAATCAGGACTGAAAGATTAGTTTGAGAAGAGTACTGACAGCATATTTCCACGACAGGGTGCCCTTCCCAGCCAGCAAGAGTATCGCTGTAGACAGGGTCATCTCTGTTGTGGGCCCTTCCGGGCTGATAATAGCTTAGTTCTCTAACCTGGAAGGAAAGAAGGCACTGTTACACACTCAAGAATACCAGTCTGTTTAGAAATTAGCTTAGATTGAATCAGGAGTGTGTGTGTGTGTGTGTGTGTGTGTGTGTGTGTGTGTGTGTCTGTCTGTGTGGGCTCTTCATCCCTGCAAATATTTTTTATCTTTCTTTCCAGAGGAAGGCTGATTCCTGAGAAGGGATTTTGCTTAAGGTGTGATTCAAATAAAAAGCATTTTAATTTAATAAAACATTAACATCAACCTAAATTTTGTATTTCATAATTATAGGTCCTTCTTCCCATGTCCCCACTCCCAGGAAGGTGATACATATGACCATGACCAGATGGCTTAAGATTTGCAGTAGTGACGTTATATAATTTAAAAGAAACAAAAAGTATTAAGAATGTAAGAAAGGTCTTTTCACTTGCTTCACACACTTGAGTAAAGGCAGAAAAGACACAACGTACACAAGCCAATTTGTCATGTAAAGTCTTCTTGAATGCTTAGATGAGGAAAGTATTGTTTTCCATTTTCTGTACTGAAGAAAAGGGAAACACCAGTTGTACACAAGTTGGCAGTAGGTAAACTGAGGCACCAGCCTGCCAAGAGAAATGAAGAAAAGCACTTGTAAGGAATTAACTGCCAGGTCCGACCTAGAACATTAAGATTCAAATAATTGAGCATAGTTTTTTCATATTTAGAAAACCACAAATGCCAGAAAGATTGCAAGGATGATCATTTTCAGCAAGCGTGTGCGTGGCTCTTCAAAGAGCCTTGAGTTGGATGGGTGCTGGAAAAGCCTAACACCTGTGTCTGCTCCTCACGTGACTCTGCACTGCGGACTCTTGGAAGCTGGCAAACGCGACAGAAGGCTACTTTGCTAATATCATATCAAATCTTGGAGTGGATGTGAAGAAGAGTTAACAGTCCAACTTTAATCCTGTAGGCTTACCGGATGCTGGTAAACAATTGTATTAACACTCAAAAGAACGAAAATACTCAGTGGAAATTCCAGTCCACCTTGAGATGCAAATACATCGGAGTACAGACTGAATACCAGACGGTGCAGAAACGAAATGGGGAAGGGAGGTGCTATGAACCCCATCTGACCCGGTCGACCAACTTTCCAGTGGGCCGATTCTTGACACCCGGATTGTCAAGGGTCCAAGTGGTACTATCACCGAGACATCGTGGCCTTTGTAACCACCGCTAAGCAACACCGTTTCCCTGAGTAGCTACTATAAAGGGACCCAGGGGAGGCCTTGCAATGACATTTACACCTATTTTTCTTGAGAAAACGAAACGGGCAGAGTAACTTTCCCCCACTTTCCAGTTGTGCCCTGACCGCGTTCATAACAGCCAAGCGGGCGGCGAGCGTAACAGCTCCTGTCTGTGAGGACGGAAGTGGCTCTGAAAAGAGCCTTTGGGTTTCAAGCTGCCAGGGGCGGAGCTCAGGCCCGCTCCCCGCGGATGCGGCGCGCCAGCTGGATGTCCTTGGGCATGATGGTGACGCGCTTGGCGTGGATGGCGCACAGGTTGGTGTCCTCGAACAGCCCCACCAGGTAGGCCTCGCACGCCTCCTGCAGCGCCATGACGGCCGAGCTCTGGAAGCGCAGGTCGGTCTTGAAGTCCTGCGCGATCTCGCGCACCAGGCGCTGGAAGGGCAGCTTGCGGATCAGCAGCTCCGTGGACTTCTGGTAGCGGCGGATCTCGCGCAGCGCCACCGTGCCGGGCCGGTAGCGGTGCGGCTTCTTGACGCCGCCGGTGGCCGGCGCGCTCTTGCGGGCCGCCTTGGTGGCCAGCTGCTTGCGCGGAGCCTTCCCGCCCGTGGACTTGCGCGCCGTCTGCTTCGTGCGAGCCATCGCGACCTCACGAGAGCGCCTGGCCGATGCGGGCGGGAGGGCGCCCCGCCACCCGTATATATCACGCGAGCCCCGCTCTGATTGGACCCGGCGTCTGTCCCGCACGGCTCGCGGGGCACCGATTGGGAGCGGCGGCCGCTTTCCGGTCGCGTGACCTCCGGGCCTTCAGACCGAAGTCGGCTTCTTCCTCCACCCGCCCCCTCAACCGCCGCTGTTTCAACCCTCTCTGGCCTCTACCGACTCAGGCCGTTTCTGGGCAGAATAGAACATCAGTTACTGCAGGGGTCTACCTTAACTGCAGCGATAGATCTTAATTGCTGGATAAAATTTGAATTTTGGGCGCTCGAAACTGGTTTTCTTTTGATCGATTTGAAAAGGCGCGCGCAAGACGTGATTGGCTAAGAGATTTTTTTTTTTTTAGCTCCATTCAAATTTGGGAAGCCTAAGTTCAAGTCAATTGCTTCACTTCTCTAAGCTTAGATTTTTTAAAATCTGTTTTTCCAGATTTTCTAAATGCACCAAAACTCTGATGTAATTTCACTTAATGTTGGAACTACATGAACATGAACTTTCACTCACAGCGTCCTCGTGGCAAAGCCCTCCCACTGGGTTTCACAATTTTACTGGGTTTCTGTGAAATGGGGTAAAAAATGCCGACTTGTAAATGGTACAAGATCACCGTGCCTCTTCAAAGTTCTGCTGAAGCCCGTTAGGCTCGGCCTGAAGGACACGACCGGGGACAAGCAGTGATGCGTTCCTGCTTACCAGGGGTGAGGGCCCCGCAGAGTGGGAGACGGGCGGATTACAGGCGGTGAGTCCACGTAAAATACAAAATCTCTCAACACCGCCCAGCCTGGAGGATGGTTTTATTGCTTTGTGGGGCACTAACTTGATTTGCATCTAAATGTTTACCTTTCCTCACATTAACCTTGAGGCCAGCTGCACTGATTGCCCTAATTACCTGTGAAACAAAGTATCTCTGTATCCGTTTCACTTGGAGTTTTGTTGTTACTTTCAAGTGGAGGGTAAGTTTCGCGTTATGCAGTAAAGTGCTGACACCTACCGACCAAATGTGGTAAAGGCAGCTTGCAACCAGACTTAAATTAGGAACACGCAGCTCTTTTAGTGAAAACTTGGGTGGCTCTGAAAAGAGCCTTTGGTTTGAACTCGGCCTGCTCGAGCTGCCGCAAACAAAGCCAGGCGTCTACTTGCCCTTGGCCTTGTGGTGGCTCTCGGTCTTCTTGGGCAGCAGCACGGCCTGGATGTTGGGCAGCACGCCGCCCTGCGCGATCGTCACCTTGCCCAGCAGCTTGTTGAGCTCCTCGTCGTTGCGGATGGCCAGCTGCAGGTGGCGCGGGATGATGCGCGTCTTCTTGTTGTCGCGCGCCGCGTTGCCCGCCAGCTCCAGGATCTCGGCCGTCAGGTACTCCAGCACGGCCGCCAGGTACACGGGCGCGCCGGCGCCCACCCGCTCGGCGTAGTTGCCCTTGCGGAGCAGGCGGTGCACGCGGCCCACGGGGAACTGCAGCCCGGCCCGCGACGAGCGCGTCTTGGCCTTGGCGCGCGCCTTGCCGCCCTGCTTCCCGCGTCCGGACATGATGGAGGGAACCGCTCGCCCGAGTGAGGTCTGACGCCGGCGCCCAGAGCGGCGCTCTTTATAGTGGGTGCTGGGCGCGAAAGGGAATCCGCGCCATTGGCGAAGAGTTCAAGCGCTTCCACTTCAGCCAATGGACATCTGCGTTTGAAAAACGCCTCACTGACTGGTCGACGTCGACAGGTGACGTTTCCAGGATTCACCACCAATCGGACGCGACCTTATTCAGCGCGTCCTTTAAGAGGCTGCGAACCCAGAGGGCCCGCACTCCGTCCGGCTCGTCCTCGCTGTGGTGTCCCGTGTCCGGCGGCTCCTCCCGACCATGCCCGAGCCCGCCAAGTCGGCGCCCGCCCCGAAGAAGGGCTCCAAGAAGGCGGTGACCAAGGCGCAGAAGAAGGACGGCAAGAAGCGCAAGCGCAGCCGCAAGGAGAGCTACTCGGTGTACGTGTACAAGGTGCTGAAGCAGGTGCACCCCGACACCGGCATCTCGTCCAAGGCCATGGGCATCATGAACTCGTTCGTCAACGACATCTTCGAGCGCATCGCGGGCGAGGCGTCGCGCCTGGCGCATTACAACAAGCGCTCGACCATCACGTCGCGGGAGATCCAGACGGCCGTGCGCCTGCTGCTGCCCGGGGAGCTGGCCAAGCACGCCGTGTCCGAGGGCACCAAGGCCGTCACCAAGTACACCAGCTCCAAGTAGACGCGTTCCTGAGCGGCTTTGCCGCTGACCCCAAAGGCTCTTTTCAGAGCCACCCCACACTTCACGGAAATAGCTGGTGCGTTTTGTCTGTAGTCTAGTTTCTTCTAGAAGCGTTGGGACTGTTTTGGGAAAGGAAAATAACTCTCATTAAGGATAAAATGTTAAAAAGTCCACCACAGGTACTCTAGAGTATGCATTAGGCGCTGTTATGCCAATTTAGTGGTTTGTTTTGGCCTTTTTTTACACCCTTTGAAAGAACTCTATTGTCCTTCCACGGTAGCCATACTCGCGTTTGGTTACACTGATGATGACGCCTGGTGTCTGATGGGGGCGGCAGTATTTGAAAAACCCACGCTGAGCTGCAGTTTGCCGGATAGTTTATGGGGTGTGCTTTTCGAAGAGATTCCTTGGAAGGTGAAATTCTGACCCCTGTTTTTCCCGGAGAAAACCAGCGGGCTCCGCAGTCAGTCGTAAGCGGAAATTGAACCGTTCCTTGCTGTGCAGTCGGATCCAGTTCGCGTCCTTGTCCCACACAGCTCGGAACAGGGACTGTAGCAGCTCTGCCTGCCCCGCGGTGACATTAGGGTGAGTGGAAATGATTTCCATCAAAGCACAATGGGAACATTAAAGGTAGGGAGGCTCCTTAAAGATAAAATGTGGAACGAGGAACCCAGCAGCCTGGGAAAGCCGCGTTCATCAGGATCAGTGTTAGGGTGGGCGCAGGGGCATTTCTCAAGCTGGGGTTTGAGAGTCCACGGAGAGAAATCCTATGACATTCGATAACATGGCTGGACCTAGAGGTTATCATGCTGAGTGAAGTCAGTTAGACAGAGAAAGACAAATACCATATGGTTTCACTTATGCGTGGAATCTAATAAACTAAACCAAACAGAAACAGACTCGGATACAGAGAACAAGCCGATGGTGCCAGATGAAATGAGGGTTGGAGGGCTGGGTCAGAAAGGTGAAGGGTTTGGGAGATACAAACTGGGAGTCGCCAAATAGTCACGGGGATGTGAAGTACAGCATAGGAAGTATAATCATTAACATTGTATTAACTATGGTGTCAGGTGAGTAGTAGACTTATGGGGTGAGCACTTCTTCAAATTTATAAATAACCATGATGATATACACCTAACACTAACATAAATAATATTTAATGTCTACTGTAATTGAAAATAAAAATAATTTTTGGAAATCCTGAGACATAGGTCAGACAGAACCCCATGTTTAAAGAAAACAGGCCCCAGAAAACACCCCAGAGGTAGGAAGTGGGCTGAAGGCGGGGCTGGCCAGGAATGCTGGGATTGGAGACCCAAGGCAGGGGGGAAAGTCTGCTCCCCTCCCCAGCATCTTTCAATGGCGCCTAAATTCTCCTTTTATTTCAAAGCTTTAACACCCTCTGCTCCCCGCTTCATCCCCTCAATACAGACGCAGATGTGAACAAAACCGACTCCATATCTGTGTCACAAATTTCATTTCATTTTTAAGTTTCCCACGTGATCTTTGACCAGCTTCACCATCCTTAGCAAGCATATCAAAGCTTTCTAGTTGATGATTATCTGCGTCCCTTAAAATGTAACCATAAATATTTTTGTTAGCAACAGCCAGAATGCTAGCAACAACCAAGATAAATATCAAAATAGCGAGAGTATTGATTCTAAACAATCATCCACCACAAGACTACCAGGAGGTAAGGCCCTTGGCACTACTGACTTCTTCATCCCTTCGCTTGTCAATCATTAGTACTCAAGTTATACTATTTAAAAGTAATATAATGGGGCGCAGGCAGTGGAGAATAATTAACACAAAACTGATGGGTTGTCTGTTCTGCTCTGACCCAACCTTCGCATAAGTAAATTACCATGTAATAAATGCTGTTATATTCTGTGCAGTTGCCTGCTTCATCTTTTGGTCTAAAGATGCCTTCTCATTGCAAGGTGCTAACCTGGTCCCAGTCCTGGGTCCCTCTTTCCAACCTCATCAGGTGTACACTCGGCTCTGCCGTGGGGAGATCGCCCCACACTAGGAGTTTCTAGACCTCTCGGGGGACAGTGAGGCTTGGGAGCCTCTGCTGTCAGCATCCAAAGCTATAAAGTGAAGACTAATACTTTGAGGAATCATTAGTCTTGCATTCGATCTGCCACCACCCCGGCGGCCGCTGCCATCGCACTGTGTAATTCACTGCATCGTCTCATCTTCTCGCTCTCTGCTGCTCAGCTAAAAGAGATCACTGAAGTCCCTCCCAGGAGAAATAATCTGTGTCAAAACATCTCTTTCACGCAGGTCACTCGAAGCTATTGCTAACAGTGTAACATGTGACAAGCTTTATTTCAACCTTGGAAAAACCAGTACGGTCATCCCTCTTATCCGCAGCGAATGCGTTCCAAGACCCCGGTGGATGCCTGAAGCCATGAGTAGTGCCGAAGCCTGTACATACCATGTTTTTTCCTTTACATACGGGCCTATGATAAAGCTTAATGTATAAATTAGGCACAGTGAGGAATTAACAAGAACTAATAAGGAAATAGAACAATTGTAACAATATACCGTAGTAAAAGTTGTGTGAATGCAGCCCTTCATTTCAGGGGGTCCCCTGCTCAAGCCTTCTTACAGGCTCTATGGTTTCTGGTGCAACACGTGGTGGATCGGAACACGTGTTCATGTCTTCTGCCCAGAAATTAATGCCCTTTCCACCTTAATTAAGCACCTATCACATACCGTGGCCATAACTTTTGCAGTTTGAGGTGCGACAGCAAAGCTAGCACAGATTCCTTTTTTCTTTTTCACAATTTCACGTGTAGAAGATTTGTTCTTATTGTCGATCTTAGCAACCTCAGCATACAGTTTTTTTTTCCTTATTAAGATCTTTCACCTTTTTACGGAAAGGAAGCCCTTTAAAGCTTCTCTTTGGTATATCCAAGCTGTCGGCATCACAGCTCTTGTGCTTTGGGGTCATTATGAAGTAAAATAAGGGTTATGGGAACACAAGCACTGTGACACCACTAAGCCAAATGGCTGTGAGGGCCTAATAGGTGAAGAGCGTGACAGCAAGACACACTGGGGAGAGGCCACCCACAGCCCCAGCAGGACGGAGCGGGATGGCGGGAGATTTCATCACAGTGCTCAGAGCAGCTCGTAATTTAAAACTTATGAATTACTTATTTCTGGTATTTTCCATTTCACATTTTCAGGCCTTGGTTGACTACAGGTAACTGAAACCGCAGGAAGGGAAACCGCGGGTGGCAGGGGCGGTTTCTGTACCGTGCAGAGGGAGTGCTTGGAGGCCCCACAGTCTCTAGTTCTTTGCAAAATGACTATCTCAATAGAACTGTTCTCCTTTCATTTTCTGCTCGTTAACGAACTCTTCATCTAGAGAGCAGAACGAGTGCCTTGCAGGTTAGGAGGTAAATCCACCGCTTTGAGGAGATGCTCCATCCATGGCGGCAATATCCAAGAGCAAACCAAAAATTCCATTTCTGAAATAGGAACCAGGAGAAAATAGCAGGACGCGTTTTATCTTTTTTGGCAATTTTTTTTTTTTAAAGATTAATCACATGTGCCTCTAGTTATCTGTAAGATTAGAAAGCTTGTTACTGAGAAGAGTATTTTAAAATTCATCTCAGAAGGGAATTGTATTTGCCGGGGGCATAAGTGTTGGCAAGAATGAAAGAGGAACAGGACCTGAGCTGGCATCTCAACCGAATACTGTGGTTCTTTATTGTGACGGGAATTTTATGTGGAAATAAAATTAAAATGTCAATAAAAGAACCTTAATGACAAACCTCTATACCTCTTCTGCTGGACGGATAAAGATGTTGCTTGCATTTTGGAACTAGCGGAAAATCAAGCTCCCAGTCCCCACATCGTGTAAACGTCAGCTGTGCTGCTTTGTTTGGTCACAGATCAACACAGAGCAATAGACTTAATGGCAACAGTATTGTGAGGGAAAGGCTTTTGTGTGGATACGCATAAAGTAAATGTTATTTTTTTTAATAAGCATCGTTATTTTTTATTTTTAAATGTTTTGCTTTTATTGCTACTTCTTAATTTTTTTTTTACACAATTTGTCTCTCTTACACAACTTCCCACCCTGAATATTCACATTCTTGCAGCTTCCTCCCAATCCTCCTAATATAGCTAATTGGCGATCCTCAGTTAAATCAATATTTAGTGAGTGGATTATTATGGGCTATGTAAATAATATTCGCATCAAGTTGTGTATTGTATTATGATTACATTTCTTGTACAACTTTTTATTTTCTCTGGGATTAATAAATGCTTCTCTCCTGATGGCCTAGTTTTCCGTTTTCTGGTCCTCTGTATTTTCTACATGCCATTTAACTCAGCTCTAAGACTTTTCTCCAAATGGAAGCCTGTCAGACCTTTATCCGTTCCATTTTCCTTCACGTAGTTCTCTCCATCCTTGCCGAGTGCCCGCCCAGTGTATCCCGGAGTTTGCTGGACACGTCTTCCTGCTGCTCTCCCTCCTGGCGATTCCTGCCTCTCTCTCCTCGTAGGAAACACCGTCTCCTGAGTTTCACACCTTCCCTTCTCTTGCTGTTCTCCTTCCTTTCACACCTTCTTGGGAAACAGTGTGTTGTAGGTAAGGTTTTTAAGAAATACGCGTCTGAAAACGTCCTTATGCTGTCCTCTAAGCATTATGATTTAAATGAGAGCCAATTATAAGCTGTTCCTAGACTCTTTGCAAGGAGAAATTATTCATTAAAAATAAAAAAAGGAATAGGAGAGAGGCACATCAAATTCATGATAGAGTTTCCCCTGAGAAAGGAGATATTAGGATTGAGGATACTTCAATTTTATGTGGGGTTTTTTTCCTTCAAATATAAAAAGGATTTGTAGTTAATATGCCACATTATTAAATAGTAGTAGATCGATTCTGTGTAGTCACTTTTGCACTCTTCTGAAATTTTTAAAAGGCAAAAGGAAAAGGTGAAGACTCATGTCGAATACTGGTGTTTGGTATATTAGAAATTGTGGCTTTTAACATACAGTGTTTACCAAAACACCAGTGACTAAGATGCTCCAGCCTGCGTTCCGGATACTACAGCAACTAAACCACAGGGGGAAGAGACAAAAACCTCTGTTCTTGTGAATTTACAGACTATAGGGGATAAAACACTAAATGAATAAATAAAATATACTATATACTATACAGTGATAAATGCTAAGGAGGAAAACAGCAAAGGTTTGAGATCGTTGGGAGAATACCCCCTTTAGCTGGTTCTCAGACTAAAAATAGCTGCGTATGGTCCTTTCGAACTTCAAATTTACATTCGTGTTTACAATTTGGTGGTAGGTAAAGATGGAGACCTTTCAACTTTTGGCTGATGGCTTAATATTATCAATTCTGCTCCCTGAGATGGTGCATGTGGCATGTCTTTGTTAGAACCTTTCTAATTTG
Organism: Pteropus medius; assembly: GCF_902729225.1. Taxonomy (NCBI): domain Eukaryota; kingdom Metazoa; phylum Chordata; class Mammalia; order Chiroptera; family Pteropodidae; genus Pteropus; species Pteropus medius. Next base: position 102,691 of record NW_024343159.1, on the reverse strand, counting down.
TGTGATGTATGTGTCATAAAGTTCTCCTGGGCCGAAAACACTTCCTTCGCGGTTGCTCAAGATTTCTCTAGCTACAGAACTGCGGGGGTCTCAAGACTGTTTAAGTTCTAAAAGCTTCCAGCACTTTTTTAGGAAAAGTACTAGCAGAGGATGGTTTCGATCCATCGACCTCTGGGTTATGGGCCCAGCACGCTTCCGCTGCGCCACTCTGCTTTTCGCGGTTGTATCCGCCGCCTAAAATTGTTTGTTTTCGTATTTATCTTTGCAAGCTACTTTTGTGTGTCTTTAAAAAACAATTTTTTTCTCAAAGTTCACTCGTCGGTTTTATTCATGATTCAAACAAGAGAGCGAGTCCAGAATTCACTGAATCCAAATATTCCGAATGCACAAAATTCGATGTTTCTGTTAGAAAAGAGCCCATCGTCAGCCTGCTGTCCAGTCATATAGTCAGAATGTGTGAGAAAACCAGTGGTTCGAGGTCGAAAATACCCGACCTCCAAACGAGCATTTTCAACACAATCGGAAGGATGGGAGTGGGGGTGGGGGGACGTGGAAAGAGAGGAAAAAAGAAAAAGGAAAAGGGAAGCTGCATTGGCCGGGAATCGAACCCGGGCCTCCCGCGTGGCAGGCGAGAATTCTACCACTGAACCACCAATGCCTCGCTTCCCCAGCCGCTCTGCCGGTGGTAGGAATGGGCTTTCCCCGTTATTTTTATCTAACCACCAATTCATTTTCTTTCCAAAAAGATGTCTGGGTGGGTTTTCGTTCTACTGAGTAGAACCTCGGGTGCTTCTTCCTTTCTCTTCAGGAACACCCCTTTCACCGCCGGGGCCGCGCACCTTGCAGAGCCCGGGAGCCTCGGACGCCTAGAGCCGGGTGCTTGGGAGGCAGGGACGGAGGGAACCGAGCGCCCCAAGAGGAAGGAGGGGGACCGGGACAGGGCCGGGGACTGTTCCTGCTCACCCCAGAGACAGCGGAGGCGGCATTATGAACTGTGGGTTTGCCTTCCGCTTTCGGTTGCCATGGTCGAGCGCAAAGGTCTCAGTAAAGGGTAAATTTCCAAAAATTAAAAAAAAAAAGGGGATAAATTTAAATTGAACCCCTTTTAGAAGATTTTATTTAACTCATTGATGAGGTCATTGGTGATTTACCACCAGTTCAAAGGAGAATTAAGGGACGCCACTTACAGATCAGGAAGACTGAATTAAATGTGTAAGAGTAAAAACTGGCTTTTCCGCCAGGAGGAGGGTAGTGATGGGGGGGAGGGAGGAAAGTGTCCCGCCTCGCGACAGACTTAACTTGCACGTCACAGACAGGAATGTTTTTCGTTCGCTATCAATTATGTGCTATTTACAGTTGCACGATAGCCCCGCAGATTGGGAATCAGGTGACAGAGAAGTTTCCCCAACAGGCCTCCTCTTTTTCAGGGAGATTCTGCCGCGTCTGACGCAAACCTACGGGCCAAACTCGGCCGCGGAGCACGTGCTCGCCAGCCCGCCGCGGCGCCAAGCCCAGGGCGCCGGCCCGCCCCGAAGCCCAGCGCGGGCTTCGGAACCGGCGGCTCGCAGGCCCCCGAAGGACGCGGCGGAAGGTCGGGACACGCTCCTGCCAACCCGGGCTTCAGCTTTGGGGCCTAGGAGGAGTCACTGGTCCCATAGCTCTGGGGTCCGTGTCGGGGGCGGCAGAACCAGCTCGAACCCACACCGCGGGTCAGGCGGCCGAGGCCCGCGCGCAGCGGAGAAGGTCGACCTCCAGCTGTACCCGGAACCAAAGTCTGGACCCCACACACCTGTTTCCCTAACCCCTCCGAACCCACCCTGGCCCCGGAGTGGGGAGTCTGGGCTTCTGAGCCAGAACTTTCCTGTTCTCCCTACGTTGCCCGTGCGCACAAAGCAACTCTTCAGTCTCCACTGCAGTCCTCGGCGTTTGGCGTCCGGCTCGGCTTGAGCTGAGTGGACGAACTCCGTTCAGTGACATAATTTCCTCATCTGATCCTCAGGACACACTTGAAACACGTATTTCTCCCATTTTTTCCAGACGACCGGGGGAAAAAAAAGATTCACTAACGTGAAATAACTAGACTCGGGTCATTGGGTCCTAAGGGGTGACACTGGGTGCTTGTCTTTTGAATAACTTCGTTTCTCTTCTTAGATTCTGATTCCCTCGACTCCGATGTTTGGGGGTTAGTCTAGAATCTAGACTAGAGATTGTCATATTTTTCCATGGTTGCCCAAAGAAATCTGCTTATCAGATCCTTCAGATCCTCCAATGTCAACTTTGAAAGAAGAAATTCATAAGCGTAGGGCGCCCGGTCAGTCTTGAGAAGCCAAAAAAAAAAAATTGAAACAGGCAGTTCTAAACTGAACTTGCAGGAGGACAGTGAAAGTAGGCTCGGGGGCCACTGAGAGGGAGGTGATGCCCTTTGCAGGGACGGCCGGGCTGGCCTGCCAGCTCTGTCTGTCAAGGCTCCTGTCAGATTATTTCCTTCCATCTCCTCCACACCGTGATCTTAGCTCCACTAGAGGCTCCCAGGGAAGCTCAAAGCATTTTATTCTTTTCTCCTGCGAAGCCTCATTTCTCATCCTAGAGAGTCAGAGATGGAGGAGGATCTGATCCAGTAATCCAGGGCCCTCTTCAGCAGAAGGACAAGGAGAAAGACCGTGGACGATCTCATGATCCTTGCTTCTGCCACGAGATTTTGTTTACTTGGATTCAGCAAGGCTTATTAGAAAGGTTGGGAGCAGGGAGCCGTGGAAGAGAGCAGGTGAAGAACTCCGTGGGACAGGCGTGCTAGAGAAACCGAAGCCCCGAGATGTGCTCGTGGTCCCCTGGTTTATGGAACACCACTGAGCCTCTGAAGACAGGTGTGACAAGGACGGACGACACGGCTCCTGCCTTCGCTGAGCAGACCTTTCAGCTCTGTATTCTCAGCACCAGATTTGCAAAATGACCTGGTGAACGCATAGTACAAATTTGTTAAATGAGCATTACATGAATGTCTCTGGATAGAAAATAGATTCAAAATTTTTATATCGCATTGTTCTCATCAGAAAGGTATCTTATGCAGTGCGGAGTTTTTCTCTGTGATTTCTACCTACATAGTTAAACTCCGTTCTGCTACATTTGTGTGTTCTCAGATTCAGTACAACGGGTCTTCACCTGAGCCGCAGGCCTGGAAGGACAGAAACATCTTTCTTTTCTCGTTTTACAGTGACGACTATCAGGTTCTAGGTTCTAGGTTTTAGAAATATAATTAGTTGTCGTTTTATCCTAAAATTCTTCATGCTTATATATTTAAAACATGTATATAAAAAGTTTTCAAAAAATAAAATTTCTATGATGTTAATGGCATAGTATATCAGATAATTCAAAGAAATTTTCTTAAAATAGAAGTGCATATCACCATCGGCCATTACCCAGGGCACTGCTGTGAGGAAGATGCCAGTTACAGGTGAAGAAATTAAGTATCAGGGAGGCTGAATAATTTCCACGTGTCACGCAGCTGGGACTGGGATGCAGGTCTCGCTGATGATCCATCTCAGGTGATCTTTTTTAAGGTGTGTTGTCTGTAGAAATTATCGAAGATATAAAAATGTACAATGAAGAAAGTACAAGTCCAATGTGATCCTGTCACACAGAGATACCAACTGATGTTTGATGGTTCCAGCCTTCTTCTTATTGCAGATGTAAAGGTAGGTCTCTATGTGAATACACGTTTATATAACTCCCACTTACTTATATGTACTTGGAAAATGTTTCACAAAGCAGGCACAGAGAAAAAAGCCCGGTAGAAGTTGAGACTTTCTGGGTTAGAAGGGACCTGACAAGTCATGTAGTCCAACTTTCCTCCAGTAACTGAAAATCGTATCTCCACAGAGAGATTTTCCCATTCGAGCGATTCCATTTTCCCAATATTGACTTGTGGATGTCGAAGAAGCAGCTTCCACCTGGCTCTTCTCTAGAAGCCACGAGAATCAACTCGACTTCTACACGGCTTTTCCCCAAAGGCTTGGCTCTTGTTATCATTTTCTCCGTGTCTGCTTTTCTACCACTGGCCATTGACAGAAATGGCTATGACAGATGTGATTTAACTACAGGAAATTACTAAACAGAATTTAAAGAGGAAAGGCATTAGGCAGATTATTTAATTCAATCTCTATTTTGTATAGATTTCTACTTTCCCACACTGCCAGAAATGCTCTGCTCTTTCCTCATGGTATGAAGCCAATTTTTTGGTGAGTCCTTTCTTACATCGTGCTAAAATTCTACTTTATTTTTACTCATAAGTAAGAATTCCAACCTTTATGGAACAAACTTCACTCTTCACGGCTGCCCTTTAGCTATCGTGTCATGCTTTGACAAAGCATTTTACATCCCCTGTCAAATCTATGCCATCGGTAATTCAAGAGGCATGGTGTTCTGACTCCTGAATCCTCTAGTCATTATTCTGCAGAAGCATTTTAGTTCTACAATCTATCTTCTAAAATGTGAACCCTACTGAAATGAATAATCTACATGTTTTATTGTCAGTATGTTCCCAATTGAGGTTTTACGGGACTTACTGTTAGTCATATTTCTATCGCCCTGTAGTATACAATATGATTATGTTAAATTTCACCCATTTACTAATTGCTTCTATTTTTAAATTTTATTTCTGACGTCTATAGAATCATCGATTTCTCTCAGTTTGGTCTCGTTTTTAATCTCTTACGCCTGTCATCCTTAAGTTCACGCAAGTTATTGACAAGTGCATATTCTAGTAGGTTAAAACATATATAAGTCCTGGAACAATAGTACCTTCTTTCCAGAGTGGTTGTGTTTCATTAGCCACCTTTTGAGTGAGGTTTTACGGGCAGACAAGAACAGGTAGAAATGCTTTACCATCTTAGTCACTATTGCTTGGTATTCTTCAAAACTATACCGAGAAGTGTTTGTAAATTCTACTTGGAAAATTTAAATAGTATTCAGATAATACATATCATGTATGTATGTATTTAAATAACATATAAAATATATTCATGCACTTTTATATGTTCTATATATGTTAATAATAATTACAAAGTAACTGATAGTAAAATATGTGTAGACTTTTGTTATAAATCACTTTAAAACTTACCATTACATAGTGTATTTAATCAATTAGTGGCTAATTTTTTAAAATGTAAAATTCCTAAATTCCCATTACTCTGGTTTCATTGCTATTTTCTCAGTTCTTTAAAGATTACTGACATTGACTTTGTGATCATCTCAAACTTATGTCTGGAATTAAACTAACAGAAAACAGATGAATGGAAGAAAAGGCATACAATTTCTATTAATATTTTAGTGCACAGGATTCGCATAAAAGACGTGAAACTCAAAAAAGTAACCAGACCTGTGGGCGTATATGTTGGTGTAATAAAGAAAAAGGAGTTTGGGCTTCAGAGAGTGAACAAGTGGGGGAAGTGACTCAGGAGCGTATGGTGGAAGACAGGGGCTATTTCACTAAGATTTGTTCACACAGATCCATCTCAGTGCTGAGCAGTCGTCAGGTGGAAAAGTTGGAAGAGGTGACAACTGCACAAGGGAGATTCATGTCCTGCTCTTAGGGAAGTGGAGGAGGAAGAGGGAAGAAAAGTTTTGGGAAATAAGGTTCAAAAAAGTGATGGACATTTGACATTAAATTTTATGAATACATGAGACAAAGGTTTTATAAATAATCTGTTGTTCACTTCCACAAAAGCTACAATGATAAAAAATAGATTATATTGCAATGAAAGATCATTTATTTAAATATAATTGCAGTTGATAATGAAGGTGACTGGCATAAACTTACAGGCTCCATTTTTTTTTCTGACAACATTCTATGATGTCATATTATAACATATTAAGTCATATGCTGGGAAGCAGCTCTTACAGTCACTATAACCCTTGAATTGTATTATTTTCACAGAAAATAGCTTTCCACAACTATAATGTTTTCATCATTTACAAGTTTAAGTGTATTTGTGATGGATTAGGAGTGGTTTAGGGTGTGAGTAAGAGTCAGGTGGCAAAAAAATTAAAGATTGCTTCTAAAGTCTTCTTCGGCTAAGCATCCACCCCCTGTACTGAGTGACTACCCCACAAGGACCTCTTTCCTCACAGGGACTCATTATTTCAAAAAGGAAATTCTTGAGAGCATCAAATTCTCCAGGTATTTCTCTCCAGTTTCCATGAGAAAATATTAGGCTGAGATGGTTGTACAAGCTAAAGACCTAATTTAAGTTTAAGAAGCAGCTCTCAGGGGAGTGGCCCATCTGACTGTGCCAAGTTTGTTGGAATACAGAATTAATGTTGACTAGTTTTTATTTATTTGCTCACCCATGTACTTTAATATTTCTGTTGATGAAAAAAAATCGTATGCCATTTTCTTATAAATTAACGGAGGTGATAATATTATCATTATATCTAGCTATCTTCTATCTCTACCAATACAATTAATGGTATTATGATTATAGTATATAACTTTAATAATGTTTATATTTAAAACACAGTATTTGACATGTGCTCTGTTTCTACTTGACAGAAGTATCCAGAAATGGCCACCGAGGTTAGTCATTCACAGAAAATTAATAGTACCGGTTATTAAAATCTAAATAACATTTTTAAATGTACAAAGCACATTTACATGTTTTCTGGTGTGTATTGATCAAAATCTCCAGTTGTAGAGGTGAGATGTGAGGTTGATCTCCCTTAGAAGTCTCTGACAGCTAAATAGAGAAAATCTGCTTTTGTGAGGCACCTGCTTCTACCTCGTTCACCCTATGACTAGAGTAAAGTGGTCTGAAGTAGCACGTGCATACTATTATCTTTTGTCTTTTTAAAAAAACCCAAATCTGTTCATTTATTCTAATGACTCGGCTCCATAGTAAGTTTCTTGAGATAATTTTAATACTTTAAAAACCAAACGGCAAGTAGAAATGAGATTATTTTAACATTTTGGACCTATTTTTTGTTTTCGTATTAATTTCAAATGTCAAAGTCAATCGTTTTTTATCTGCCTTCCTTCTCTCAATATATCTGTCTTAAAAGGAGAATATTCAAGCTTTATTATTATGGACCTAAAAATTGCATAGAAAATTGATCTTAAGTAAACAAAATGACGAAGAACTAGGAACAGCACTTCTCTGCACCGAACGCACCAGGCAAACGGTAGAGGACACGAATCACAAGGGCCAGCGGCCTGTGCGGGTCCTCCACACCCTCCCACGCCTCCCACCGAGCCCGGGCTCTTCTGAATTAAGAATGAGGTGACCGTTTTCTGCTCCTAATGCTCAGTACTAACCACCCAGCGAGGAAGATTAGGTTCTCTCTCTCTCTCTCTCTCATCTCGTGTGTGTGTGTGTGTGTGTGTGTGTGTGTGTGTGTTTTGGGAAAAGTAATATTTCCTCTGAGACCATATGCTCTCCCAACCCTTTTTAGAGATAATTAGTTAAGGGAATTTTCGAGAAAAAAGTTTTACTCCACAGGGTGAGACAGAAAGGGAAGTGACCAACCCTGCATCAGCTCGGAAACCCATAAGAAGTTCTTCCTCTGCAAACATGAATCCTTTGATCTCTGTTCCCTGCGCTGAGTGTGCATCAGAGACCTCCCGCTCCTCAGGCTGCTCCTTATGGGGGTGGGAGGGGGTGCGGGCGCTCGGGCCTCAGGTGTGACTACCTTGTGCTCATCAACACTCTTTCCTCACCCGCCCAGAGTCAGCTGCCGGGTCCCCTTGCCTCTTTATCACCTTCTCTCCCTCACAGACTTCCTAAACATCATCTTTCTTTTCTCCCGTTTTCACTCTGGTCATCCCAGTTGAACTCTCAAGTGAAGTCCCAAGAAAGAGGACGTGCAGTGGACATGGCATTTCTGAGGTTACGGTCAAGTTTGGTAAGTTAATGGTCCTGTGTAGGAAGAAATGTGACCTAGGCCTCTATCCAAACGTCTGATTTGGGGGGTTCTTTTTGTTTTTTGAAGCATAGACTATAGCTGAATCATGGACAGCTGGACATACTATGCCAATACTTCACAGCCTAAGTGTCTATGCACTTTATTTACATAGGATTGACCCAACTGAAAGATGGTGGTTTAATATCCTCATTCATGAGGAAGCTGGAGAGAGATTTTGAACTCACTAATGGAGTTCTTACCAAAAACATAAATTTAAAAAGTAGTTTAATCTACTGAACTGGAAAACCTTAAGAATAAAAACACTAATTGTGGGTCTGTGTCGCATGAGAGAGTATTGAATGATGAGCTCTCGGTGACTGCTGTTGAGTGCTAACCCCAGGACTTGGACCTCCAGCCGGGAGCATTCTGGGTCCCTCAGGCTTGCGTCGCCTTGCACTCCGCTTGGCGCAGACCAGCAGCTCGTTTGGCGGGGAGATGCCAGTACTTTCCTTAGCCCTGGAACTTGACAATTCATCCCTCCAAACACTCTACTCAGTAAACCCCCATTCTGGCTCTTCATAGAAGATTTTAGATAATAGTTGATACTGGGGCATTATTAGATTCAATTTTTTAAAACCTTGTAAATTTGAAATTACCTGCTCAAGGATCCAGAAGTCACAGACGATACACATCTGTCTCATTTCCAAACAATAGAAACTTACTTAAATGCAATAAGTGATCGACTGAATCATACAATCCAAGAATTAATGTATATGGCTCCTGTGAGAAAACTAAGATGTCCCTGTGTTTAGAAGCCATCCTATGAGGCTCAAAGAAGGATAGACGCACTCATGGATCGCTTAAAAGAATTACCGTTGGTTATTTAAAGTTCAGAGATGTAAGAATTCAGTCCTCACAAAGGGAAGACTTGGAAGAGTAGCAATTGAATTTCGATGTGATAACACAAGAAGACAGCCACGAAAAAACTTTTCAATCAAAATGAAAAATTCATGAGAATAATCCTAGTTGAATAATCTCATGCTCTGTGGGTCCTTTGGTTGATTTGAGAAACAGACAAAAACAACTCGGGTTTGTGCTCTACAGTGGATAAACATTCATATCCACACGTGCAAGCATAAATTTTCACAGACGTAGGGAAACTTCTCTGCATATCCACCACGAGGAGAGACAGTCACTGTCAATCACAGCTGCCTGCCTTCACTTCCCATGGGGCCAGTGACACCAGAACTGAGCTCATTCTGACCGTTTCTATGCCCAGTGTACACACATTAACACATCCAGGCGGGCAAATTTTAACTGAATTTCTCATTTTCTGAATAAAAAGCGTGACTCGTTTGTCTGTATCTTCACCTGTGATACCATGACCAGTACCTGCCTTACTCACCTCATAAGCACTAAAACTTTGCATTAAACTTTGTGCAATGAATCAAAAGAGATGAGTTGCAGGCTCAGTTTTACAGCTCGTGTGGATCCTTCACACGCAGCTCTGCGGTGATTTTTCTGCCGCCCACTTCCTGCCATTGCAGTGAGGTCGCGGAAGCGATCTGAGTGACTGCAGGGCTCCGTGTGCCGACTGTGCGACCCAGCCAGCTTATTTTGTCCCTCTCTTGGCCTCGGTGGCTTAATTTGTTATGACGACGATGAAATTGCTGACTTCCTGGAGCTGCTTAGAGAGTGAAATGAGGTAAACTATGTCAAATGGTTAATATTAGTGCCTAGTTCGTGAGGTCCACAAACAGTCGTTACATTAATATTTAAATGATTTGTAATTCATATTGTTATTTTTCTTTTATAATCTGAGATATTTTAAACATGTGAAAATTTACAAAGACGAACAGAAAAAATATCCCTATTCAGAATTAATAGCTATTCTTTAGGGCCATACTTCCTTCTATTTTTAAAGAAATAAAAAACACCATAGATATAGAGAAAGTCCCAATCTTTGATCCAATTTCCTTTCCAGAGACATTCGCTATCATCCATTTGGCGTCTACCCTCCCAGTTTACTTATGTATACATATGTGTTTTTTCTTAATTATAGATATTTTAGTTTCCATTTTAGAAGGGCAGAGGGAAAGCCCTCCATGCTGGCCTGTGTCGGTCCTCAGTTATCCAGTCGGTGCATTGTCCATCCCCCAGACTTTATCACATCTATTCATCCCTCTGCAGAAGCTGTTGCAGCCTCCGAAGTGATGACTTTTACAACCCTGTAATTTTCAGTAAATGTCAGTTTTAAAGTACAAAATCTTAGAGCTTTCATTGAGAACACAGGCCACAACATGACTTAGTCATGGCAAAGCATTCTCAGAGCATGAGAACCCCATTTTTTGTCCCACTCACATGGGAGACGCGATACGTCCCCTTTAAAGAGAGTCACACTCTACTACTTTTTACTAACTGCTTAGGAAAATTTGCAAAAATATTAGAACGAAACTTTGCCCTTGGTTAACCTACATTGTATAGTATACTCACCCAAGACATAAAAACACTACCCAATAATTGAAAGCGTAAAGTATCACAGAAAATACAAAACCTTTCATTCCTATGGGATCACAAGAAACACATAAATAAAATAATCAATGCAGACTTCCTGGAAGCGGAGTTCTTCGTGAGGATAAAATGCGAATAAGAGGAATAGTAAAAGAACATTGAATATAGTTCCATGGGGACTGAGTTCTGGGAATTATTTTATTCCTATCTTTTCTATCTTTACAGGAAAGTGTTCCCAACATCAGAAAGGTCACCTAACCCCAGAGTTAAAATATGCCACATTGATATAAAACACCATTTCATCAGAGGGTTAGGACAGGGCCGAGCAGGGGGTATGCTAGGGTCGTGCTCCAGTAAAGAGAATGGGTGGGGTCCAAGGTGTAGCTATAAACAGTGACAAGATCGTCTTTTTCCTGTTGAGTTTGCATGTGACTCCGGGTTCCCAGTCTTGACGAGACAACATTTAGAATGAGATTTCAGCTATCGGCAAGCTGGGCTCTATGATCCAGAGACACAAGCTGCTCCCCTATCCAAGGGTCACATATATTATCAGAGAATTTGGTGCTTCCTCATTTAAAAAAAAAAAAAAAGATAATTTTGAGTGTTCGTTTCTTGTAATACAAGCAGCCTTTTTCATCCTGCCAATCTGAAAAGAACGATGCAGAAGGCTGGTGAATGGTCACAGCCAGGAGCCTGAGCAGCTCCCGGCGCTGCACTCCTCACACTGAACACCGCCGAGCACGGGCGTCCCCCAGGCCATCTGCCCAGTGCGGCGACCCCCAGGCCGTTCGTGTTCCCGTTCTACCACCTTATCAGCCATTCTGCTTTGAGGGAACGTGTCTGTACCCTTCACGGATGCTCACCCTCTCCTCACAGGTGCTGAGTGGTCACCAGTGATGGAAAGGTACAACATCAGTTCTTCTGAAGGCTTCATCCTGGTGGGCTTCTCTGACCGGCCCCACCTGGAGCTGGTCCTCTTTGTGGTTGTCCTCACTTTTTATCTGCTGACACTCCTCGGCAACACGGCCATCATCTCGCTGTCGGCTCTGGACCCCCGGCTGCACACACCGATGTACTTCTTCTTGGCCAACCTCTCGTTCCTGGACATGTGCTTCACCACAGGCTCCATCCCCCAGATGCTCTACAACCTGTGGGGCCCAGACAAGACCATAAGCTACCTGGGCTGTGCCATCCAGCTCTACTTTGTCCTGGCCCTGGGCGGGGTGGAGTGTGTCCTCCTGGCTGTCATGGCTTATGACCGCTACGCCGCAGTCTGCAAACCCCTGCACTACACCGTCATCATGCACCCGCGCCTCTGTGGACAGCTGGCTTCAGTGGCATGGCTGAGCGGCTTTGGCAATTCCCTCATAATGGCACCCCAGACGTTGATGCTGCCCCGCTGTGGGCACAGGCGGGTGGACCACTTTCTCTGTGAGATGCCGGCACTGATCGGCATGGCCTGCGTGGACACCATGCCCCTCGAGGCACTGGCGTTTGCTCTGGCGATTTTTATCATTCTGGCACCGTTCATTCTCATCCTCATCTCCTATGGTCACATAGCGCGGGCCGTGTTCAGGATCAAGTCCGCCGCGGGGCGAAAGAAGGCGCTCAATACCTGCAGCTCCCACCTAACTGTCGTGTCGCTCTTCTACGGTACGATCATATACATGTACCTCCAGCCAGCAAACACGTCCTCCCAGGACCAGGGCAAGTTCCTTACTCTCTTCTACACGATCGTCACCCCAACCCCCTGATCTACACGCTGAGAAACAGAGATGTTAAGGAGGCCTTGAAGAAGGCGCTCGGGAAGGGGGATGCAGAAGCGTCGTAAAGAGCGACCAAGTTTGGCATCGTCTTCTGACCGATCTTCTACACATGTCGTTGGACCTGGGAAGTAAAGGGACATTCTGACGTTGCAGACTGAAGGGACTCAATGAAGTGGGGAATTCGGTGCGTTAGAGAGGTCGAGAAGATGTGGCTTTCCTAGTTGACAGTCCCTTGTGTCCCTCTCAAGTCCCTCTCAGTCAAGCATGCAGCACTGGAGCGCCAGCCCTGGATCGGAGGCCTGTGCTTGCAACATACCAGCCATGAATGTACACACCAGGCATTCTGTACCTCTGCCGGCTTCTATCACAGTGATTTGTACTTAGTAGGTCCTCAAAATATGTGAAAATAATGCACTTAGAAGTCGTGAAGAAAAGTACTTATTTTTTCTTGAAAGTTTAAATGTTCTTTCATAGTGCCAAATGCCTGAGAGGCAAAATAAGTCGTTCAATTATCTCGCTCTCAGTGCCTCCAACACTGTAACACGGATCAATAACATGGGTCCTGCATATTTTGAATCGTTTATTTAATTGGGTTAAATGATATTTACGTTTGACTTTCTGAAGCAAGAGAGAATGAAGAAGAAAGGATGTAAAGCAACACCATGAAATATTTGCTTTACGGAAAAGGAAGAATTTCGTGCTCGTATTCAACACTTAATACTTTATCGATGACAAAAGGCTAACATGCCTTCTTGCTTAAAATGCTCCAGAAGGAATGAGTGGCCACCTTAGTAAAGGGACTAAGGAAGTCTTTTTAAACTACATTAGGAGAGTCACCGCACTGGTAAAGAGCTGAACTTAACCAAAGCTGTGACACCACAAACTCTGGGTGAGGAGGAAAGAGAAGGATAGAAATGAGGCAATTAAGAAACCGGTAAAGTCAGCGGGCGGAAGAGGTCGAGGGTTCAAGGAAGTCAGCGGAAACTGAGACAGAGATGTTTGAAACTGAGGTCACGAAGAAGTTCAAAGCAGAAGTTCAAGCATCACCCACGAGTCGGTCCTTTTTCTTATTGTTTTCATGCAATAAATATTCCTGTGAGTTTATCCTCCTCAATATCTCAGTATTTCTTGAATTTGTTTTTACTTCCATTGCTCATCTGTGTTACTACAGCAATTCCCTAATTTCTCTGTTGGTCTGTAGCCTCGTCTCCCTCGAATTTATTCCCACATGCCAGCGAGAATGCTCACACAGACACGCAAGTCTGTCGATGGCGTACTCCAGCCTCCACCACAGCAGTGGCTCCCTCCTGCCCCAAAGCCTCCGTCGCAATTTTTGTAAAGTTTAAACTGTTAACAGGGCTTACAGCTCTCTGCAAAATATTTCCCCAAATATTCATTGTAAAAGATAACAAGTCTTCACTGTGGTATTTTCACTATCCTTTATAAATCAACTGATATAATTGACAAATACTTACTGGATAACTATGTGCTGAATACAGCAGCGAACACAATACCTAATGGGAGGTAGAAGCGTCATGGAGAGGAACATAATGAGCTGTGACAATACAATGGAATCAACAATGCGGTGTCACTGATGGAGGACAGTGTCACTGATGGAGGACAGCTCTCCTAGACACTCCCACTAAGTCCCTGCTGGACAAAACGCCATCCCCAAGTGTGGGTCATGTTAGGAAAGCTGAGGCTTGAGGTGCGGGAGACACTGCTGGGTGACGCCCTGGCGCTGCTGAGCGGCTCTGAGAGGCCACCGTCAAGCCGGGTGCATCCGGCAGTGGCAGGTGCTGACAATGTTTACTCCCATTGCGGCCAGTGCTTAATCAAGTGTTTCTCCTCTAAGGCAGATAACCCTAGAGATTGCTCCATTTTGTGAATTATAATTAAATTCTTGAAACTTTTTAATAGCTGGGGGAGGGGGGGACATCTTAATCATTGTACTCTCCTAAGAGCCAGACCCCTGTGGGCACAGAGACCAGCACCAGGGCAATCAGCAGCTCTTCCCTGTGACTCTCATAACGAGATCTCTAGGGTTTCTTTCTTCTCTCCAACTTCCATAAGAAGCTGAAGAGGTCGAAAGGTGCTCTCCCGCCGCCCTCTGGTTTTAAATACTGCTCATTGACTTCATCATCTAGAATCTGTTAAGATTTTCCACAATTACCCAGGGGGAATCACATGAGTAAATGCAGCTATATGCCAATTTTACCAAAAAGAAGAAATGGCCTAAAAGAAACTACTTTCATCAACACATCCAAACATTTCTCATTCTTCAGTTTTTCCAGCCTATAATTCCATCTCTCTCATCCCCTGTAAGAACATAACCATCAGGGGAAATATGTCAATTGTTCAATGAACCAACAGACAGGCTCTATTTTCTTTTCACTTAGGAGACAGCAAAAAGAAGAGACTCAAAATCCTGCATGGTCTTCTTAGTTATTTAGATTCATTAGTTCTATGTTTATGTAAAGAATTGCAAAACGTTTAAAAGCAGAAGACAAGGTGCTATTGTATCAGGTCTTCCTTCCAAAATCCAAGACGTGGATGAAGTCCCACTAGGGGCTACGGTTAGGCATGTAAAGGTCGATGGAATCACAGTAAAGTAGGGGTGGTATGTTTGAACAGCTCTCTGTGAAGTGGCTGTGCCTCTTTTACTGGATTATGTTGTGGGGATGAAGGTTGCATCCCACTGGAGACCGTGTCCCCTCCCTCGTAGGTAAAACACGTAGGTCCGCCCTTCGAGCCACATGGGAACCAGGAAGACTGCCTGAGCCATGGTGTAAGACAGAAGCAGGAGTGCCGGCAGGACCCACGCTCTTGCGGTGGCCCAACGCGGAGCGTAGACTGGGGCTCCTGGCAAAAGCCTGAGGTCGCCTCCCAACCACCACTGCTGGGAGTTCGGACTGGAGAACCTCCAGTGGAGGGGCATCCATCAACTCACATAGGCCGTTAATTAACACCATCCCGATGACGAAAGGACATAAGATGACCTTAGAAGCCAAATCCTCCACAGCGTCTAGGGTGACGTTGGAGAAATGGTCTAACGGGAAAGGCAGTGCCTAGAAGCGTTCCACAGTCAAAGGAGATGGTTTCTACAGGCTCGTGCTGCCTGGGTTGATGTGTTTAAACAGGCTTTATATAACGCGGCTGCGCCTCTTTCCCTGAACTGTGTTGTGTCCTATCAAAAAAATTGTAAGTTAACAGGCGGGAGAGCTAGAAGAGTGGGGAGAATAGGAGGGTTCATTCTAATTTTATTTTTCCGATAGAATAGAAGAGCATATTTTTAGGCTATGGATAAACAGATAATGGGATACAAGAAGCTGAAGGCAGAACAGATTAGATATAACTGGGTAACAAGGTTTCAAAAAACACTGGAAGGTAATAGGGTTAAGGGCATCATTGGAAATCAATTGTTAGTGAGTCAGTCATAGCAGATATAATTAATATGAAAGAAAGGCACAGAAATTATGTTTAATGCACTTTTTCCTCTTTTAAGTATGAATAAATAGTATTTCTAAAAATAAGAATAAAAAATTTAAAAACTAGCCCTGGGGAGGTAATGTACAGCATGATAACTACAGTTAATAAGACCATAATACTTTATTGTATATTTGAAAGTTGCTAAGATCCTCGAAGTTCTCGTCACAGAAAAAACATTTGTAACTATGTGCTGTGATGAATGTTATCTAGACTTATTGTGATCATTTTGCAATACGTACATCGAATCATTACGTTACACACCTGAAACTGACAGTTATATGCCGATTATATCTCAATTTTAAAAAGAAACACTAGCAAAAAACTTTCAATCTATAGTATTAGATTTGGGAAATGAAAGTTAAGGCAATAGGTCCACTCCTAGTCAGTTTGGCAGGAACAGATTCACCCTCTGTTGATGTCTCCTCTCCAGAGCCTTTCTCTTTGGCTGCTTGTCAGAGGCACCAAACTCTGGATACTTGGACTAAAGCAAAAGAGTTACATGGGGCAGGCCACTCTTGGGGCCACTAAAAATAAACACATCCTCAAGTATCTCACTCCCGGAAGCATGTACTTTGACTTTGGTGGCTTATAAAAATATCCTTCAGATATACTATTTTGTTGCATTTTAGAACTTATTATTCCAAATTAATTTTATCCTTTGGCACCACGGTAACAAAATCCACCAAAACGATCACCAAAAGGATTTAGTAATAAAAGGATTGGGGTATTAAGAATCCAACAGGAAAGGCATAAGAGAGGTAACAGAATATCCTCTCGCCTGGTCACAAATTGGCTAATGGAAAAGTGATGTTCACAAGAGACAGCCCTGCAAAGTTCCATACAACACAGTATTTAAAACACCTAAAGTTCAGAAGTCAAGACTGCTTATTAAATGTTGTTCAGGATTTCTTGTTTTCCTCTTGTAAGTTTATACATTTCTATAGCATATTACAAAATTTAAGCTTCTTCCTTTTTCATGTATTCATACATATTTCCTTGAATCTATTATATGCCAGACTCTTTTCTGGACTATGGTGATACTGTGAGATATTATTCTTCTTTAGGTACTATTTACTATTAAACTTGCATCATGGGGAGATAGAGGTTGATTTATTTCTAAGAACAGGCCCAATGATTTTAGTAGGAAACAATGGTTCGTGACAGGTTGGTATTTGTATAACGTGCAGACTGAGAAGCTGAAAAAATATTTTGCTCTGTAACATTTAAGATTTATAAAGTGAGAGAAAAGTAAAGTCCAAACATTGGATTGGTAGTGTCCTGAATTTTTGTTGCCTTTAGCTGGATAAGGGGCGCTCAGAGAAAGCCTCTGCTGTTTTTCAAGTGCCTACAGCTCGAGATATAACCAATGAATTGAAGCAGCATGTTCTGGGAAGGCATATGCTCCTACCCTGCAGTAGCATGATAGGACTTAGGTGTCAAAAGTGTCACTCTGGCCGCTCTACTGAGAACAGACTGGGGGGACACTGGTAGATAGCACAGGGACCACGTTACAGCACCAATCCAGAAGCGAGGTGATAGCGTCATCAGCTCATCTCTGGGAAAATGGACGAATGCCCCGCGATAATCACAAGTAGATCAGACGATAATGAAAATTAATATTAACTCAACAGTTGGATAAATCTTAGTAATATATTGAGTGAAAAGAAGGAACTATAATATTACCTACGACGTGATGCTTTTTGGATCAAAAACAAGTAACACTGAACCTGGGACTGTTTGACCATGCATGTGTATCTAAAAGACTATCTTTTTAAAGGTAAGAGAACGAAAAACAAAATTTGTAACAGGTTTGGCGACGGACGAGAGAAATAGTAAATATAACACTGTTCATGTCGTGCTGCTTATGGCCTGGGACATCCGAAAACGTTCGCGTTTTAGAGGCGGGGTCACGGCTCATCCCGTGCTGCGTGTCTGCGTGTCGCCGGGCTGCGGGACGAGTCCGGGTCCGGGACGGCTCCGGGTGCGGAACGGCTTTGCACGGCGAGGCGGGCGCAGGGGCCGCGCGGTGGAGGCATCACTTCCGGGCCCCGCGCTGGAGCCGGGACGCCGCCGTCGCGTACCGCCAACGGCAGCCGAGGCCCCGCCTCCTCCGCGCTCGGAGGGCCTCCGCACCGCGCGAAGGCTCCTGGGAAACCGAGTCCGAGCGCCGGGAGGCCCGGAGGCTTCTGGGAAGCGCAGGCAGAGCGGGGCCCGTCTCCTTCTGCGCAGACTCAGCGGTCTCCGGGCCGACACCGGGAGCGGCGACGCGGCTGCGTCCTCCCACCGGAAGTGTCCGATCAGAACCGGGCCCGTGGGAGAGGTGAGTCCGGGCTTGGGGACTGAGGTACCCGCCGCTTCGTGCCCTCTAAACACCCAGCCCCTACTATGTCCCCCTCGAGACTGCAGCAGTCTTGCGGCGCCCTGACCCAGGACCTCAGAAGGATCCGGAGGAAACGAGGAACTGGGCTCGGCGTCGGGACGGCACTTGCGCCCGGCCACGTGGGGAGGGGTGGTTTCTATAGTTACCCCGCCGCGCGTTACGTCACCGTCTGGGCTGACGGGGCGTGGTGCGGGCCGCGGGCCTTCCGGCCGCCGAGCCTCGGAGGGGGGCTCTGGGGAGAGGAGCGTCCCGGCCCAACCGGGCGAGACCGCTAAGGGCGGCGTCTGCTTCGGCTCCGGTCTCTGCCGGAGGAAGCCGCCGGAAGTCCGTCCCGGACGCCTGCTTCTCCCCGGAGGAGCGACCGCTTTTCCGTGGGAAAAGGGGCCCCGGGCCTCCCGGTGAAATTGGTTCCCACAGTAACTGCTTAGTGAGTATTTGCTGTGTGCGGGGTGTGCAGTGAGGCCGGCGCTGAGCCCCCGCCCTCGTTCCGGATCGAGGGACGACAGGCGCCTCCTCGCCCTCCACCGGCCGAGCCCTCCCGGCCCTTCTGCCGCAGCGGACGCGCCGGGGAGCTACTCGTCCACCGGGAGCCCCGCAGTTGACCGAAGCTCCGCCTTACCGGCACCATTAATTACTCCTTTCTATGTTTGTTTACATACCCGCCTGGCTGTTTTTTTGACTCGTCCCCCAACACAGTGATTGTAAGGCTCTAGATGCTGAATGAATGTGTATTACCTTGAAGTTAGGAAGACCTTTAAAAACCAGCTTTAGGGGGCTGTATCTAATCCTTGAAGACTAGATAATTCCCTCTAGAGTTGTGGACTGTTTTAAACGGGTAAGAGGTGATGAAACACCTGGACATAGGACTTTAAGGTGTCTAAGGAGATGACATGCTATAGAACCAGCTAATTCACGTGATCATTAACGTGTAAGTGACTTGTGGAATCTCTAGGCTGACTTTACTGCCCATCTTCCTATGCTGAATGAGGTAATGCCCGTAAAGCGTTAGGACGCTACCCGGTAAGCGCTCAGCACATTCAGGAAACAGAACAGGAAGTGCAGTTAGGCCTTTGTATCAAACGAATGTCCCAGTAACATGAAGGATTGAGACTGACTGATGTGCCATAGCACTAACCCCCTTTTTTGCCCTCTGTCACCGCTAAACTTTGTTCCTACTTATTCCCACTCAAGCTCTGTTTCCAAGGTTCAGTCTGAGCCTGCGATCCACATTGCATACTCTTGAAGAATAATTCCTGATATTTACCTTCAATTCCCCTTTCCATGGGTCTTGTCTAAATCTATATTGCCATTCCTAGCTCTTTCTCATTAAAATCTCACAATATCTGTTGGACATGTTTTTCCAAATGGTGTCTCCTTAGCATCTTAAATATAGAATATCCAAAACACAAAGCAACTCAAACTTGCCTTATTTCCACTTTTATGCAATAAAACAACAAACACGAGAACTTAAAAATGAATATTAATAATACAAGGTCCTTTACCTCGGGGAGCTCCAGTCAATTGATGAAGAAAAACAGCCAACAAGTAAAAATAATACGAGGTGGCATGTGTGGTATTCACAGATGTTATGTATTAGGAACTGCAGTAAGTCAGAGTAGAGTCGTGGAACTCGTGTCAGAGGTAGTGGAATTCTAGTCCCTGCAGCTACCACTCCCAGCAAGCTAGTCTCGCCATCAACCTGCTGTTCATTCCCACGTGCTCATCTCTTCCTGTCCCTTTTTGCCTTTCTGAACCCGTCATCCTTTATTGTCCAGTTCAAGCCCCACCACCTCCAGGAAATGTTTACTCCCATTTGTACACATACACACGCATTCTCTCCCTACCTTGGGATCGTTAGATTCTTCAGAGTGTCCACCGTGCAACTTGTTTATTCAGCTTTGAACATTTATCAAACATTTTCAATGCATCTGTTCTGTGGAACATGTCTTGTTTTTTAAACGTTTTATATCCATGTGTGTATTGTGTCATTTTTCTCAAGTATTTTGCAAATTCCTTGCAAACTCAAACACTTTTATTTTCTAATTCCTTCTAGCTGTACATCAGAGTACAAATTTCCAGCGTACCCCACACTAACTTATTAGTATCCCATCCTAACTAACCAGCACCTCTAGAGCAAGGCCCAGGAAACTGTTTCTGACTAAGTCCCCACATGAAGATCAGGCAATGAACCCAGCTCTGAACTCAGACTTTTTTAGAATCCACTGCCGAACACCATCAAGCCCACTGCTTGCTCGTGTTAAGATTGCAGCGGTCAGTCGTGGACTTGAGGAAATGTGTGGTCGACAGACCTGAAAGACCGATATTTGCATTTTGCTGTTGTGCTCCAGGCTTCACCTCTGAACTCCTGTTATTCAGCCCTTCAGTTCAGAAACCAGGCCCACCATTCCCACATGCTGATAGGGCTTGGGGAACTGATATTCAATAACAAGGCTCAAGAAGACGGGTGAGAAAGTTGCGCTGCTGGGTTGTTGTGTTTGATTTTATCGTGAGGTGGCCTCACTGCGAGACCTGGCCTGAGCCACGACACTAGGAAGGCAGGGAAGGCACTGTTGAGACGAAAGGAAAGCTATCTGAGACTTTGGGGGAGGGAGCAGTTGCACTGACAAGTTGTTAACCTCTGCCTCTCAAGAAATTTGCCCTATTTCATTATTTATGAGATTTATAAGTAATCCTAGTTCCAGATTCTGAATCAATAATTACAGTAATTCGAGCCTGTGCTTTCCTCATTGTATGCGTACAGCAGCCTCTTTCTGTTTCTCTCTTTTCGTATTATAGTCCATCCAGGAAATGGGCGATGTGTTCATCTGCACAAACGGTATTTGTCAGGTCATTCTGCTCACGAGCTTTCATAGGCTTCCCAGTGCCTAAAAGACAACCTCTGAACCATGAACTTTGACATCGGAGACTTTCTAGCGCAGGGCCTTGGCCGCTGTAATTTCCTTACTCAAACCGACTGTAGCTTTGCTTTCCCGCTTCCGTGTTCTTACTGTTCACCGGTTCACGCTGTTCCGCACTTGTAGTTTCCTGTTCTCTCTCTCCCGCATCCTGGTCAAAGCCTCTCCGTTCTTCGGAGTTAGCTTTTTCATTAAGCTGTCTGACCGTCGCAGCGTGCTGTGCTTTTTCTCGTCTCCAACTCTGTGAAGCACTTTCATCACCTTTTCGTTGGTCCTTATTGTCTTCATGACTTACAGATAGTCGTGTAGCATGTTAAGATTTAGTGCTGCCTTATAGTTATCTTATATTTAGTGTTTCTAATTTAAATGATCTCGTTTTTAAGTTTTAAGCTGCTTAGAGGTGGAGATTATGTAACAGTCGTGTTCACAAAGCAGGTATTTCCGTGCTTCGACACACAGTAAATGCCCAGTGCGTTTGTGTCCTGGAACGTGACCGTTTCTATGATGTGATGTTTCATCTTCCTCGATAGTCATAGTAATTTTTTTACCTCTCAGGAGAGCTCTGGGAACTGAGACCCTTCACAGAGCAGAAGTGGGTTTTCCAGGAATACATTCTATCCCAAGATGACGGCAGAGTCAGAGAAAGCTGCAGCTCAGCACCTTCCGGAGGACGCAGGGCTTCTGACGGTGAAGACGGAGGAGGAAGATCGTGTGTGGAGGCAGGACACGTGCTCACAGAGAAGTGGTTCTGTCAGGCGGGAGCTTTGCCGGCAGCTGTTCAGACAGTTCTGCTACCGGGATTCCCCGGGGCCCCGTGACGCGCTGCGCCGGCTCCGGCAGCTCTGCAGGCTGTGGCTGCGGCCCGAGACGCACAGCAAGGAGCAGATCCTGGAGCTGCTGGTGCTGGAGCAGTTCCTGGCCATCCTGCCCGCGGAGCTGCGGGCCCGGGTGCGGGGACGGTGTCCGGAGAGCGGAGAGGAGGCAGTGACCATACTGGAAGATGTGGGGAGAGGTGCTGAGGAAGCCACGCCCCAGGTACACAGGGGATGGCGGAGCCAAGACCTCCGCCAGGCCGGAGCCCCACGTGGGAAGGCAGGGCCTGGGACGGACCGACTAGTGAGACCTAGCGAGCCGTGGAGGAGCGCTCAGTTCAGTGTGCGGCGGGTCTCCTGTGCTCGCTGTTTCTCCTACGCCACATCTTACAGTGGAGTCGGACTTCATTCTTCCTTCCCCAGTTCTGTATCCCTACAGGAGGTGCTCTTTGTTTTTGGACGATGTTTAATTCCAGGCAGTCTGTCATAAGCCCAAATGTACTGTATTTTTCTCAGGTTCCAGTCCCTGGTCATGGACAAGAAATATTCTGGAGAAGGGTGGCATCTCCTGGGCCAGCGCTTAGTGTCCGGTTCCAGCCAGTGGACACCAAAGACCTTCGTGGTTCTCCAGAACCCCCTCTCCTACTGGACTCTGGTAAGAGACAGTGTTCGATGCAGGCCTCACCACGAAAGGGTGTGGAGGTTCACGTCCCTTCTCTGAGAAGTCCTCGTTGCTGTAGGTGCTCCTTTCCTTTGTTAAGCAATGAGAAGCAGGGAACTTTTCCTAGGGTCATTGTCCAATCGAGAGACGGAGAGAGAGAGAGCTTTTTTATTCAGAATATTTCTATTTTTCCATTGTTTCTTTATCCAGAACATTTCCAAACACAGGATATTTTTATCTTAGGGGAAAATTAAAGGAAAGAAAAACAAATGACTTGAGAAAACATCAAGGAATGAGAAAAGTAGCCAAAGACAAAAAACGTGTGGATGGAAATAAAACATAATAGAGAAATATATATAATGGTAAAGAGGCAAGTGCATGATGATATACCCAGAACATAATTCACAGATCCATAGAACAAGATACATATCGTTGCCTTTTTTATACTTTTGATCTTAAAAATCTCTCTTAAGTTTTTGTAGAAAGTTGGCCATATTTCTGGAGATTTCCTCTGTTGAATACTCATTGCTGTTCTAAAACCCATCTGTTTAAAAGTTCATGGACTCAGTATCACTTTAGCTGTGAAAAGCGCCCCACATAAACCCAAGGAAAAATTACAGTAATTTTTTTGAATACCCAGATTCTGCTGTCAAGTTTGTTCTGGAAACATTTCCATCCATGCCATCTGAAAATTACTTTTTCCCTAAGACCTTTCCACCCTGAGACCAGCACTGCCGAACCCTATTTCCTGCCCTAGCATGTTCTAGAGTAAGGAAACCCTGCAAGAAAGAGGGCTTGACTCCAGCACAGTACAGAGTCCTGAGCACAGCACTGCTTCACGAGCTAGAAGGTAGGAATTGTGACAATTAGGCCATAAATGGTTCCTGGAAAGCAGGCCGAGGAGTTCAGATGTGTCGTGGAAGCGAAGAGATGAGAGGTTTTGTGGTAGGGCTGACAAGGTTTAACGAGTTAGTCGGGTAAAGGTATTTAGGCTGACCACGAAAAAGAATAGTTCCGAGTGAGAACAGCAAGGAAGCTGTTACAGTTACCAAATAGGAAGTGGTGAGATTCTTGACTAAGGGGATGGTAACAAATGTAGAGAAAGGGACATTCAGGAGAACGTGGTGACTTGATTAGCCATGGAAGATGAAGAAGAAATGGATGGATGGATAGGCGGGTGGAGGTTTTCCCTTCCACGTACACATACCCCAAAGCCATTTATAACGTTGCATTTCTCCCTGCATCTGTGTCCTCATCTGCTTCCTTTGTGGTGATGCTCCCCTTTCTCCCTATGAGCCTAACCCGAGAAATGTGTCAGATCCAAAGTTCCCCAAAACCCATCAGTCACACTGCATAGTTCTTTCTCCTTACTTTGTCTTCCCCCTATTCTTGCCGGTGATGATCCTCTTCCCAGTCTTTTCTATTTAAATGCCATCTTCAGATGTCTATTTCCTCTCCCTGCCAACCACTGCATACATTACTTGCTTTTACCAATTCTTTCTTTTATGTCCTTCAGGCCTCTCATTTGAAAGGCCACAGTTTTAGAGTGGCCAAATGAGTACCAAATAGTAGCTATCTTGAGTGTATGTCAACGTTTTCTTTTCTTCCATCTCAGCAAACATACCTCATTATCATTATCATTATCATTATCATTATCATTATCATTATTTTAGATCATAGATGTGAAAACAATGGGTCAATGCCAAATCTGGACATTCATGAAAAAAAGGAATCACAGAGAATTGTATCAGGAAGGATTTCAAGGATTGCATCAGAAGTGTCTGCTGAGCCTCAGGACTTCTCTAAGCCTGCGGGCAGGATAAAGAGGCAACAGGAAAACGAACCTGGGGAGTCTCAGAGACCATCATCCGCTCAGGATGGAGGATTTAGCAAAATCCTCACCCACAAAAATACACTTACAAGTGAAATAAGTCATGATGGATTTGAGAGAAGCTTAAACCTGAACTCAAATGAATTTACACACTGGAACTCTTGTAAACGTGGTAACTTTGACCAGAGTCTGAAATGGAATTCAGGTTTTATTAAGCATCAAAGAATTTATACTGGAGAAAAAATTCACCAATATGGAAAATCTCTCAAGAGTCCAACCCTTATTAAACATGCAGCAATTTTCAGTGGAGGAGAAACCCATTATTGCAACGAATGCGGGAAAGCTTTCAGACACAGCTCAAAGCTTATTAGACACCAGAGAATCCACACTGGAGAGAGACCCTATGAATGTAATGAGTGTGGGAAAGGCTTTGCGGGGAACTCAGATCTTACTAGACACCAGAGGATTCACACTGGCGAAAAACCCTTTGAATGCCCAGAATGTGGGCGAGCATTCAGCGTGAAGTCACATCTTATCCTGCATCACAGAATTCACACCAGAGAGAAACCCTATGAATGTAGAGAATGTGGGAAAACCTTCAGAGCAAGTTCATACCTCATCCGACACCTGAGAATCCACACTGGAGAGAAACCCTATGAATGCAGTGAGTGTGGGAGGGCCTTCAGTCAGAGCTCACACCTCAGGCAACATCAGAAAATTCACAAGAGGGAAACCCTATTAATGTAATGGGTTTCTGTTTATATGAAAGGCTAAGGAAATAGCAAAACATGAAAAACTTTGAATAAAAAATAAATATCGAATGGCTGAACAAGCACTGTCTCCTCTCTCTCTCTGGTTCTCTGGCTTGCTGTTCTGCATATGGTGATCGCCTCTGAGTGTGCTTTCTGTGAGACAGGATGCGGCTCTTCCATTGACTTCCAAGTCAAACCAGAAGAGCAGAATCTGGGGGAGGCTAAGAAATAGATTAGTCTGTGGCGGTGAAGAAAGAGGGATAAAGACCCTTTTGGGAGATAACCATGAGAACAGTGGGGGTGGGGGGCGGTGGTTCAGGGAAAGAGAATGGTCCTCAACCGTCGTTAATAATTCTGCACAACAAGAGTTCGGCCGAGCCAGGAGTGCAGTAGCTGGAGCAGCGCGCACAGAAGGGTGCTTTCCGAACGCTGCTTTAAAACGTGGACACAAGCAAGCTAAATGTAATCAAGAGGACGTGGGCAGTGGCGGCATTCCAATATGTAGGCCAATACCTGAGTCCAGGGTCATGCCAGGAAGTAGAAACTGTGAGTGTCCAAGGAAGAGGTCAGAATGCAGAGTCAAATAAGACAGGAGGGACGTAGAAGGAAATCAAGCTGGAGTTGGGATTAGAGGTTGGGAATGGTGTTCAAGTGGACCTGACCGTAAGTTTTGGAGGAGGCGGACACAGTACTGTAACCAGGTTTTTACTGCCACATATGCTGTGGATTTTTTGGCAGTTTCCTGGGGCGAGTTTACTTCTGCCGGGAGGAGTTCACGTGATCACTTCCCCTGGGTGGGATTCACCTGAGCACTTCCTCCAGAAAAGCTTCATGTGAGTATTTCCTCCAGGCCGGGTTCTTTGAGTAGTTCTCTGGGTTGGGTTTGGGGGTACACTTCCTTTGGGCCAATTTCTGTGCTGGGCTCTGCTGCCCTTCCCCCTCCCAGCCTAGCTCCTAGCTGGCACTGCAGAATGTTCCAAAGACCCAGATTCCTGGGTGGCAGGTGCTGTCCCAGATAGGTCCCTGAGGACCACCCTCTTCTCCATCACCGCCGCTGACTCCCGGGAGCTTTCGTGGTCTGTCAGGTTGCTGTAGCTTAAAGGACAATGACAGCCAAACCTTCCTAGGCTCATCATGGTCGCTCATCCGTCACGTGTCAATTCGGTTTGTCCAGAGAAATCGGAAAGGTGTTTGCAGTCTGGCTGGTTAACTCAGTAGACTGTTCTGTTGTTTCGAAGATCTAAAGTAGTGGAAGGCAACATTTAGGAGTGGCCTCGTGTCTTTATCTTGAATAACTTCTGAATAACGATGAGTTCTGTGCGCAGAAACCAAGGAGGAGTCCCTATGTGGCCAGCTCACAGGGCAACTGCAGCCCTTTGCTGGGGTTTCACTAAGTGCAGGGCATTGAATTTAATCTTTCCTTAGTTATTCTCAAGACAACTCTTAGTGATTAGGTCTGTGGTTTAGTTAGTTGCATTATATATATACATAATAGAGGCCCACCACATATGCTGTGTTAAAATAGATGAAAACTGTCTTTAAAATTAGGTACTAAAACTACCATTTGTTTTTCATCATTATTGATATAGCGGCCTAAATACTTATCCGTTTTTTAAAGTAGGGGGTATAATCATTTTGCGTAGTTTTTTTTTGTTTGTTTGCTGATGATTAAAAAGGAAGCCATCAGAAAAGACAGGAGGCTAAAGAAAACATTAAAGTGGGAAGGAAAGCAGTGAACATTCAGTAGGAGCTGCTGGGAAAGGCGATGGTGATGGACCCTGAGCTGGAGCCGCTGGGGGCGGTGATGGGGGTGCGGGACCCTGACCTGGAACTAAATTCTTCTCTTCGGAGTCTCAAGAAAGAGACGGGCAGACTGGTCTGGAACTGCACTGTCCAGTATGGTCACCAGCACCCGCACATGGCTGTGGAAATGCAAACGACAAATCAAATGGGGCCTTTGGAGTGCTCGGTGGTGTGTAGCTGGTAGCCGCTGTGCTGCGTGGCACAGAGACCATTTTTATCACTGCAGAGAGTCCTGGAGAGCATTGCTGTCCCAGTCAATCAAGTAAGGAGCCTTCTGGCTCTGATATCGTGTGACTCTGTTCAGAAAGGTAGCAAAGGGGACACCTGAAGAGGCTTCCGTAGCAACAGGAGACAAAGTACAAACACCCTGAAAGAAAATGATTTAGCAATAACGGCGCTTTTTCGGCTTTAAAAAAAAAGTGTGTTATAATCGGAGAAAGATGATTAGTAAAGTAACTGCAATAACCTAATAATTCAAATTGAAAGCTTAAATTACTACCTCATCTCCATAAAAAGAGTGTAATTACCTTTAAAAGATAGCATCCCCATCAGAAACCTACACTAAGGAGAAACAAGGGCGCCCATACTTTAAGATAATGAACAATCCAATGTTTTTCCTTTTGGCTTCAAAATATATTAGCATTTCATGTACTTGATCAGTTTTATATCCCCAGCTTGAGAATTTTATAACCTGACAGGAATTGTGGCCACAGGCCCAGCACATTCACGTTTATAACGCTACCAAACTGCCCTGAGCTCCTGGCTCTGGGAACAGCCACGAGCAGAACAACCAGGAAGGGATCAGATCTCGTGGAGACGATTGCGCACACTCGTTTTCACCTTGTGTTTGGAAGTGGGAAAACCACCAGAGTCATTCCGGCTTCACTACTATTGGAACATAGACCTTAAATCGTTCCTCGTAACACCATGAAGATAAGCTGAGTTTTTATGCCTATTGAATATAAGTCTCCTTTAAAAGAAAATGTAAGTTTACTTTGAATGATTACATAAACTGATACAAATATTTAAAATACCAAGTTCACACTCATACTTGTTTTTATGACTTATCTGAGGAATATTTCAAAGCATTTGAAATAAAGGGTTTTTTAATGGGCATGAAGAGAAAAGATGTTAAGTCTTTAGTATTAGAAACATCCTTATTTAAAAAATAAAGTTAGGTGCTTACTGAGTGATAGCTTTTCCCCCTTTTAGTCTTGCAGAGAAACAGTCATGTTTCCGCTGCAGGTGGCCGTACCCCACTGGGAGTTCTCAGTGCCGGTTTCAGGTAAGCAGGCTGCAGGCAGGCATCGGAGTGAGTGAACCCAGAGCCAACAGACAGGCTGGGGACTTGCACAATGAACAAATGAGAAAAATGCCTTCTCTGAGGTGGAGAGCTTCAGTGTACTTCACTCCTAGGCAGTGCTGTCTTTACCCCCCGCCCCCACCCTTGTTCTGTTGTAGAGGTCCAGAGTCATCTCAAATTCTACTGTGCTTCTTTCTTAGGCCTCAGTTTTCTTAGTAAGAGCCCATTGACTTGTTTTAGGAAGCAGGTAATCAAACCATAACTAGAGGACAGAAGGCCCAGCTACCAGTTAGAAAGGGGAGAAATCCAACCGTCCCAAATGCAGTTCTTAAATGAATGGCCCCTCCTGTCCTTTGCAGCTGTGGGTCCTGAGGTTAGAACTACTCCAGGGCCCCCCTGGAGATACACACCTGGCCCTAGGCTCTCTCATGGCAGTTTCCTCTGCTTCTCCAACAAACATCCCAATTGCTTATTCTTTTCCAGAAATTCCTCAAAATTTCTGACCAATTCTTTATGTTCTAGCACAATAATAATTTTTTTTTTTTTACACTTTTTCAGTCATTTTGGTAGGGAGAGGAATTAGATATATGTATCACTTCTAACTTGAACTTGAAACAAGTCACTTTTTTCTATACCACCTTATCTCCCATTTTCTTGTTTTTACACACTCCACTTCCAGATTCTTAGAGGAGGCTCTCTAATTAAAGTAAAATTTTGAGCCAAACCTTGATGGATGGACAGAGTTTAGTGGAAAGTAGAAGGAAGTACACTTACAGAGGAGGGAACAGTGTAAGCAACAGTGTGGTACTAAGTGAAGTAGACATGAGAACCCACCACCTTATATTAGGACAGATGTTAAAGAGATTCACAAAACTGAATTCCACTCTTCTCACTGTTTTTTTTCTTTGAAAAATATAGTTAAATTTCACAAAAAATGTTCCTTAACGTGTAATGGATATGTTATTGTTAAAGAATAAATATTTTTAATTCCTCAGTTTTAATTTTGAACACATCAAATTTAGACAAATAATGACCCACGTAAGTTCTCCGGGGTCTTCACTAGTTTTTAAGAGCATAAAAGGAGTCACAGAATATTCGAGAATTACTGTGCTAGTCCACGTACCATATATGAAGGGATCTTGGTGAAACGATTGCAGAGCAACGGAGGGGAATGAATCTGGGGAACACCTTTGAGGCCCCAGGTATGGAAAATATTTGGAATCTACATAGAAATTGTTCTCTGCTTATACAAATAAGGAAAAGACAAGTAACCAGAGCCTAACTTTTTTTGTGCTTTGATGGGGCAGCTATTGTCAGACCTAGCAACGCTGGGAAGTTTAAAACCTGTCATCTAATCCCTGATGTGGCTACTATCACTGGTTTAGAAGGGTTAGATGCTCATTTTCCATAATAGGAAGTCAATATATATTATCTATACAGGAAAAATCTAGAAATGGCAGTGTTAGCATGCTACTTATAAATATGGAGGTTAATAAAAGTAAAATAGTTAAAGTGGTCGTCTCTGGGGAATAGATACCGGTAGAGGAGGGAGGATGGAGGCCTGGTGTTTTTCACAGCATAATACTGAGAGTCCTGTTGAATTTTATTTGCTTTTTAAATTTTTATTTTTATTAGTAAAACGTGCAAATCAGGGGTGCAGCTTACTGGATTCTTACGTATGTATGCAACCATGCAACGACAACCCCAGTCAGAGGGAAACACTTCTGTCTTCTGTCACCACGGATGAATTTCACTTGTTCTTGAATATATGTTCATATAAGGTTACATAGGACTTTTGAGATTTATGCACATTGCTCATCTATCAGTAGCTCCTTTTAATTTCTGAGTAGTATTCTGCTGCATGAACATAACACTATTTGATTCCCTAGTCTCCTGTTGATGAACATTTGGGTTTTTCTAGTTTGGGCCTGTTGTGAATGAAGCTGCTGTGGACTTATGTTTTCATGTCTCTTAGATAACTACCTAGGAGTGAGATTGCTGGGTCATAATGTAGGCATCATTTAACTTTATTACAAACTGTCAATTTAACATAGCATGTTACACTCCCACTAGCATTGTCTGAGTTCCAGTTGCTTCATATCCTCATCTGTACTTGATACTGTCAGTCATTTTAATTTTAGCCATTCTAATGGATATGTAGTGTTAACTCACTGTTTTTAATGTTATATTTTTCTAACGAATAATGAATAATGATGAATACTTTTTCATGTACTTATGGGCCATTCGTGTATATTCTTTTGTGAAGGTGTAATAAAATCTTTGCCTATTAATGCTGGTTTGTCTTCTTATGACAGAGTTGTGAGAGTTCTTTATATTTTCTGAATTCCAGTTGTCAAAAATATATATTGCAAATATTTTCCAGTTTGTAGCTTCTTTACACTGTCTTAATGCTGTTTTTTGTTGAGCAGATTTAAATTTTGATGGAGTCAGATTTTATCAGTTTTATCTGTTATCATTAAAGCCTTTTGAGAAAACTTCACGTAGGTCATGATGCTGTTTTCTCAACTACCTATGTGCACAACTTTGGTTTTTAAAAAATTTTGTAATGGAAAAAACTGAGAGCAGAGTTCTAGTCTGTTGCCAGTTACTTCCAGTTACCATCCTCAGCTGGGAGGCAAGAGCTATGAAATAAAGAACAAAGATAAGTGTTTTGAGAGCCTAGAAGCACTGAAAGTTCTCCTTTATTGTCTTTATTGTTTCGTTGTGATGACAAAAACAAATCAAAACTACTAAGATTAGGTTCAGGTGGGTGGACAAAATATTTCTGGGTTAGGGTTGGGGACAGGATAGAAACTGATGGTGGCTTTAAGCAGGAACAAAAGAGGGGAAGTGAAGGTGCAGACCGGAGGGGCGCCTGGGAACTCAGAATAAATGGTGGTTAGGCAAGTTGCTGAAGGAAGAAAAATGTGGGACCGAAACAGCAAAAGTAAAACACATTTTCCACAACCTCCACCCCCGAAATCCTACCAGTGTGAAAAGCTAAAACTTTAATACAACGGGTATATAAAGAGGGAATACAGATTTGTTTCCCGAACTCGGCGGTATTAAAACTGGGTCCAGATTCGGGGCGTGAAAAGCGGGGCTGCAAAAGCAGGTTTTGTGAACGAGTGCAATTCATTAAGATAGGAAACAGTGGGACATACGTGTAGATTGGAAAATAACGTTCGATTACAATTCTTTTTTTAGGAAGGCCTAAATGAACTATTCCCAGGTGCCACAGGGGTTTAAAAAGGAAAAAAACCCGTAAACGATGATTAACAGGAATTCCTGAGAAATGTGCAGTCTGCGGGAGAACTGGATGTTTTTATGAAAAGGACAGGGACGTGCAGAGGGACGAGTCCGAGCGAGCCCGGCGCCCGCTCGCAGGCGCGGCGACGCGCAGGCGCGGGAGGAGCCCGAGGCGCCGACCATAGAGCCGTCAGGCCGCCGGGTTCCTAGAGCGCCGCCGGAAGTGCCTTTGGGGCAAGATGCGCGGGGGCCGGCGTTGTGCCCCCGCCGGTTTGGAAGCTGGGGAGCAGCGGGGCCTGGCCGGCGCGGAGCTTCCGCCGCCCTCTCTCCCCACCCCGCCTCCCGGTCCTGTCGCCCCCGGCAGCCTCCCCTCCCGGCCCGGCCCGGGCGGCGCCTGAACTCGCGGTGAGTGCTGCGCGGGCCCGGGGGTCCGAGAGGCGGCCCGGGCCGTTGGGACGGTCACGGGGCCCCGGAGGTGCCGGCGCAGGCCGCGTTCGCGTCCCCACAGTTTTTGCCAGGGAACCTTTTATGGGGGTTTGTTTTCTTCATCACTGACGGTCTCGTGCTGTTATTTGTATTAAAATGAGGAACCGCCCCCACGCTATCCTCTACACGACTGTTTCCACGATATGAATTGTTTTGACGTAGCAGTTTTGCATTTCCGTCACAGTAAAATTCCCATTTTTTAAAAAAAAGATCTATTTTGCCTTTGGAAGCCCCAGTTAACCGTGGAAACCTATTTTTACCTTTAGGTTATTCTTTGTAGCGCATTCATAAAATGGTGGTGTGTTGACTTGAGTAATTGTACAAAAGAAACATTTCGGGGTAATGTAGAATTCAGCCCTCTTCAGAACACTTGACTTAGCTTATTAAAGCGAACTGAAGCAGAAGTCTGGGGACCCAGTAGGAGGGGTCCTGTTTCCAGAACTCGGGTCCTGCGCCAGTAATTTTTGCCAGGCAACGTCAACTGCCACTACCGCCTCTAAGAGCAATCTATACTTCTGTCCTTTGATTAGATAACTATGTTTATGCAGTAACCATTATTTTGGAAAATGCAAACGTTTTCAACTTCGGTTGTGGTTAATTGTAAAATGTGATATACGTTAAAACGTTTAGCTTGAGATAACTAAAGCACAGTATTGGCTTCACCTACCTTTTCTTGATGCTTAAAACCTGGAAAATATCTTTCTTGTTTTGTTTTATTTTCAGTTCCCAAACATCACAGATTATACTTAACTAGTATGCAAGAGGAACACATTTCTTCTTCATCCGTTGAAAAACAATGGTCTTAAAAGCTGAGTTGTGTCTTCAGTATTTCACTGAAGTGTTACAGTGTTTGAGGCCAGAGAAAGCCTCCAAGATTGACCGTTTTAACTTCCTAAGTCAGTAAACTTGACTGGGTGTTTTTGCAAGACAATGTAAGAAGCAGCCTTTGTCCAAAGGTTTTTACCCACCCAACGTATATGTGTATACACAGAATTGTTTGAGAGGAAGGTAGGTTGTGACTTGACTTTATAGTACATATCTTTGTGCTTGGTTAGTTATAGGCCATAATGGTCAAAAAACTGTGCGACTGGAGAGGAAAGAGACCAAAAAATGGAAAATTAGCTACTAGAAAGAATAGTCAAGTTGGAGAATGGACGAGACTTGTTTGCTGATTTGGTATGACATGAGAACAAACCTGATAATTACATCACTTCCATCAAAGTTTTGCTATTGAGGCTTTGTTTAGTAGTATTATGTAATATAGTATATTACTTAATGTAACATTTTAATGTACCACCAATAAAGTTTTTGAATGATGTGCTCTTGACATGGAAGTGTTTTATAGCTAGTATTGAGGAGGGCTGATTTTAAGACGGAAGGTGGCCAGTTCGGCAGTTAAAGATGAGCCTGGGCTTTAAGGAAATTCATAAGAAGATGTGGCAAGACTGGCCGTGCAGCATCACATTCTAAACGATTAGAGCTCAGAACACATGTCCCGTGGTAATGAGCTTTTAAGTTTTTAAACTATAAGTAGCTATTTTAAGACGATTTAAGATTTTAATCAATTTTAATTGATTTTAAAAATATTTAAAAACCGTGGATGTAAATCTTGTCTGTTTAAGACAAAACCGATTACCCCTTATCTCAAACGCTCCGCAAAATCTCGACCTCTTGGCCAGATTCACTCTTCCCTCCAATCTCACTATCCCAGGAAATCCCGCCTCTTCTCTGTGACGTCATCACCCGTGAATTAAATCGTCTGATGTTAATCATCATTCAGACTGATCTCTTGCTCCTTGATTCTTCCTACCTGTAGTTTACTCCCCAAACTGTTGTTCCCGGCCTTGTCTAATCAAAGGTAATTTTCGAGTTCTTTTCCTTTTCTCTCCATACTGTTTAAGTAGAGGCTCTTATCTTCCTGGAATTCTTGGGTGGGTGTAGGTCTGTGAACTCTACTGAAATTGAACTTAAACTTTTGTGCCCAAGGGCTTCTTTCTGTGTTTTTATTAGATTGTAGAGACTACAGACCACCCTCCTTCCACCCTCTCCCCTAACTCCCTGAAAGGCAGAGGCACTGCTCTGAGGAGTCACGTCAGAAACTATGCGTGTCTGATTTTCTTTTTAAGCACTTGCCTCTGTCTCTTTGTGGACTGTGGTTTGCGGCTTTATCTCGATTTTGGCGTCTCTTGCCAGCTGCTCTTGGACGTGCTGCCTTTGGTCCCGTTCTCCGTTCCTGCGGTCCTGCCTTCCGTTACGTTTTATCCTGTCTGTTGTCTGCAGTGCTGTAATGGCATACGAACATGGGATTCAACTGCCCTGCTTCAGGAAAAGGTCATTGCCACAAACAGTCTCTTGAGCTAGATTAGTCTCATCCGCTGAGGGACTGGTTACGAGCTGAAGTGCGTAGGAACAGTGCAGCTGGTGTAGCAGACACTGAACGAAGTTAAGTCAGCAGCACTGAGGGCAGCCAAGGTTAAATGCAGAATTTCAAAAGGACACAGTCTACCTGGTTTCTTGACTTTGTTTACCCACGTTCCCCATCTCCAAGGAGAGAAAGCAGAAGGGAGGTAGGTTGGCATGACAGAAGGCTAAGGGGCAAGGAGCTAATTCTGAAAGAGCAGAAAGGATCTCTTAACTGACTGAGGTCGGGAGCCTGTCGAGACGTGTCAGTGACTCACTGTGGCCGTCAGCTCCCCTGACTCTGTTGTTTCCTCTTCCTAAGGAAGTGCCCTCAAAGGGGAGGCTCTCCTAAAAGAACGCAGGAGTTGGGGACGAGTCCCCCGAGCGTCTCCGGCCCCATATGGCTGCAGAACCAAGACGGTGTTTGGCCCGATCCCCAGCTGACCGGGCTCCCGAGGAGGACCTTGTCATTGTCAAGGTGGAGGAAGACCATGGCTGGAACCAGGACTCAAGTCTGCATGAAAAGCGTCCCCCCGGCCAAGAGCTGTTCCGCCTGCGCTTCAGGAAGCTATGCTACCAGGAGACACGGGGGCCCCGCGAGGCGCTGATCCAGCTCCGGGCGCTCTGCCACCAGTGGCTGCGGCCTGACTTGCACAGCAAGGAGCAGATCCTGGAGCTGCTGGTGCTGGAGCAGTTCCTGGCCATCCTGCCCACGGAGCTGCAGGTCTTGGTGAAGGAGCATCAGCTGGAGGACGGTGAGGAGGTGGTGACCCTGCTGGAGGACGTGGAGAGGCAGATCGACATACTGGGACGGCCGGTAAGTGGGCGGAGGTGTGCGTGCCGGGCCGGGGAGCCCGGGGAGCCGGGCGGGGCGCTGTGGGCACCGCCGTGGGCACCGAGCCCCGAGCCCGCGTTTCTGTTGTGGTTGCAGGGGCGCAGGGCTCGTGTTTGTAGAGCTCTTTGCTTTTAGGGGCTATAAATCCTCTTTTATCCTCGTACATCCCTGCACCGTGTTACTGTTCCTGTTTGCCAGATGGCAAACTGGTGCTTGGGGGGTTTAACTGACTTTCTCAGGGGCACCCGGATACGAGAGGCAGGTCTGAAACCACAGCTCAGGTTTCCTAGGTCCTTATCAAAAGTGTTGCCACTGAATCGCGCTGCTCTGTTTGCTGCCCCCGTCCTTCGCCTGCCTGGGGAGCGAGATCACTGGTGCCGGGCAGGGTGGGGCGGCGCCCGCAGCTCCCTCCTTCAGCCACAGCGCAGGTCAGCACCTCGTGTCCCTGACGGCTCGAGGAAGCAACCGGGGTCGGCCGCTCCCCTTCCCAAGCGCGTGTCCCTGGAGATGTGCTCTCGGTCCCTCACGGCGCTCACCGCATTTCTCAGAGGGGTTTCCGTAACGCAGCTGTCCTGTGTTTCCAGGTCCCAGCTGGCGCACTTGGACACAGGGTCCTCTGGGAGGAGAGGCTGCCCTCAGAGCCCGCGCCGGAGCCTGCGGATGCTCAGCCCCAGCCTGTGGCCGCCCAGCACACACCCACGGTGCTCCCGGGGCCGCGGGAGAGCGGTGAGGAGCCACGCATCCCGGGGGCGGGGAGAGCGCAGAGGAGGGGAGGTCCCCCCCACACACACCTGTCAGGCTCCTGGAGAAGCCGTCCTTACCGACCAGGCGTGAGGCTCGCTTTAAACGT
This sequence comes from Pteropus medius, assembly GCF_902729225.1. Lineage (NCBI taxonomy): Eukaryota > Metazoa > Chordata > Mammalia > Chiroptera > Pteropodidae > Pteropus > Pteropus medius. Next base: position 66,755 of record NW_024343159.1, on the reverse strand, counting down.
CGATCTCGGACAGACTGTCAGTCCCAGGGCTAACTCATGAACAAGTCAAAGACTTTGGGGGTTTTTATGTATTCACGCAATTTTGTTACCCCGGTGTATTTCCAACAAGGCGTTTTTTGAGGTTTTGCTGGTATCTTTATGCCACTTTATTTGTAAATAATTCAGTATGTATTTCCTCAGACAGGGCGTTTTCCGTCAGTCAGATGTATCGCTGATGCGATACTGATCTCGTCCATGCTTCGTGTTCATGTTTTGCCAGTTGTTCCAACAGTGACTGTTCTTCCAGAGTCCGGTCCAAGATGACAGCTGGCCATCATTTGTCCCGTCCTTTTAGTCTTTAATTTGGAATAGTTCCTCAGCCTTTCTTTGCTTTCGTGATCTTGATATTTTTGAAGAGTGCGGGTCAGTTATTTTGTAAAGTGGCTGCAATTTGGGCTTCTGTGATGTTTCTTCACATTTAGATTCAAGCCGTGTATTTGACAGGAACCCCCAGAAGCGGTGGTGTGTCCTTCTCAGGGCTCCAGTGGGAATTTGTCCTGCTGTTGGTGCTGGTATCTTTGATGACTTGGTTAAGGTTATTCTTGCTGGGTTAATTATTAAAAAGTTACTATTTTTTTCTTTGTAATTAATAAGTAATTTGTGGGGAGATTCTCTGGAGTCTGTGTAAATATCCTGGGCCTCGTCAGACTAGCATTCACTGATCTTCAAGTGATCACCGTGATAGTTAGAAATAAGTTTTCTATCATTCCTTCTACATTTATTTGTTTATCATAATGGAGAGGGTTCCTTTCTCCCCATTTTATTTTATTATCGTAGGGACTCACATATTCATATTTTATCCCATAAATATTCTGTTATCATCTTCATTTTGCTGCCTCACCAGAGAAGGCCCCTTCAGTCTGGCTCTTGTGTCCTTTTGACATCTTCCCATCATTTTTTAAGAACTTGCTTTACTACAGAATGAGATGTTCTAGTCTCATCTCTCACTTGCTCTGCATTTCTTATTTTTTTTATTTATGCAGTTTATAGTAGTTCAGTAGAAGTAAATTTTTAATAGTTCCGAAGACGCATAGAAACATGTTCAATTATTAATACAATTCTTGTCTAAAGTTCTAAGACCCGTTGCCCGATTCTGGTATTGCGCTGTCCGATATCTCCATGAAGTGGATACTGGCCATTCTGGAAGACGTTTCGGAAAGGTTATAGACTTAGTAGAGTTGGATTGAGTTAGGTCTTCATTTTCAGTTGCCCAGAGACGGCCACCTGAAGAAACACTGTAACAAGCACGGGGTTCGTATTGGGCTTTGGTGGTGGAGAAGAAATTGTGAAACCGTTCCTGTTAGGGAAGGAGTGCACCTTGTCTTTTTGACGTGTAACTTCAGGCTGAGTGGGACATCAAAGTGCAGGTGTTCTGTGTGGGCCCAGAGCCCAGGATACCAGCTTTTCATATGTAAATCTCTAGCGTGCATACCTGCTAATGGACAGATGGGTCAAGGCTGATCTCATTCACTGACCTCATTCACGGCTCCCTCTTCTCTCTCAGCCGGATCTGCTTCTCAGAGTCCCACTGCTTCCCAGAAAGGAAGTCCCGGAGACCAGGTGACAGCTACACTTCTAACAGCGGGCTTCCAGGTGAGCTGTGTTCCTTCCCACTGAACCCCGTGGCTGTCCTAGGTAGTGTCTGTGGTGCTCAACCAAGAACTTACCCCAAATCTTTTTGAACAGAGACAGATTGGTCCTTGATTCCCCCTTCTCCCTCAGTAAACCTGGTGCATTTTCCTCCTCCCAGCTCTTTAGATCCCTTCACACAGTATGGTCCCAGCTTTTGACTCTCTCTCAGTGGGTCTCTCTGACACTGTGTTTGAGCTGTGCGACAGTCCTCGTCCATCTCCAAATGGGGATCTTGTTTTGTTTCAGACTCTGGAGAAAATCGAAGACATGGCCGTGTCCCTGATTCGAGAAGAGTGGCTTCTCGATCCATCCCAGAAGGATCTGAGTGGAGATAACAGGCCAGAGAATTACAGGAGCACGTTCTCCCTGGGTAAGGAGAGCTCTGATTACTGTCAGTTACGGTTTTTTGTTTGTTTTTATGTGCACTTGGCTGTGAGCTTCCTGAAAGACATAGTCGAGTTTGAACTTAGGATCCAAGAGAGAGATACAGCATTGAGACTTCTTGAGGTCTGAAATGAAAGTGATTTTCCAGGCTAGGCCTCACTCACCTTACATTCGTAACTGGATATTGGTTTGTGTGCCAGTCGGACGTTGAAATCCTTTAGTGTTTTCTGAGTTCACTCTGCTCCCAGGCCCTGGAAGATCTTTGCGTGGATGTCCCTCCCTTAGGGCCGTTATGCCCCTCCCTCTCAGCGACTCTTTGGTGCTTTTTTCCATTTTCGTCGCACTCGTTGGGTCTTATACTGGTTCTGTACCCCTTCCACTTCTCTCCGTCGATCCCTCCCCTAGCTTAGTTTCCCCTCCACCAACTTGTGCCCCTGTTGGCCTGTGGGCTTGAGTCTGCCTCTGCTCCTGCCTCCCCGTTTTACGAAGGCATTTTGGAGACGGAAGCTCTGCATTTACGCGTAGCTGTTCCATGTGCATTTTCCTTTGATCTTCAGTTCTTTTCTCCTAACATAAAGGACAGGAAGTGACATTGGCTTAACGTTTGTTACATTTTTATTTCAGGTGGTGAGACCAGGAATGAGAACAGGGAATTAGCTTCGAAACAGGTAATACCTGCCGGAGCCCACCCACATGGAGAGACGGCTGCCAAGTGCAACGGGGATGCTATCGGGGGTCTTGAGCATGGAGAAGCTCGAGACCTTCTGGGCAGATTAGAGAGGCAGCGGGGAAATCCCACCCAGGAGAGACGACATAAGTGTGACGAATGTGGGAAGAGCTTTGCTCAGAGCTCAGGCCTTGTTCGCCATTGGAGAATCCACACTGGGGAGAAGCCCTATCAGTGTAACGTGTGTGGGAAAGCCTTCAGTTACAGGTCAGCCCTTCTCTCCCATCAGGACATCCACAACAAAGTAAAACGCTATCACTGTAAGGAGTGTGGCAAAGCCTTCAGCCAGAACACAGGCCTGATCCTGCACCAGAGAATCCACACTGGGGAGAAGCCGTACCAATGCAGTCAGTGCGGGAAGGCCTTCAGCCAGAGTGCCGGCCTGATCCTGCACCAGAGGATCCACAGTGGGGAGAGACCTTACGAGTGTAATGAGTGTGGGAAAGCCTTCAGTCATAGCTCGCACCTCATTGGACATCAGAGAATCCACACTGGGGAGAAGCCCTATGAGTGTGATGAGTGTGGGAAAACCTTCAGGCGGAGCTCACATCTCATTGGCCATCAGAGAAGCCACACTGGGGAGAAACCCTACAAGTGCAACGAATGTGGGAGGGCCTTCAGTCAGAAGTCCGGCCTGATTGAACACCAGAGAATCCATACCGGAGAAAGACCCTATAAATGTAAAGAGTGTGGGAAAGCTTTCAATGGGAACACGGGCCTCATTCAGCACCTGAGAATTCACACAGGGGAGAAGCCTTATCAGTGCAGTGAGTGTGGGAAGGCCTTCATTCAGAGGTCGAGTCTCATTCGACATCAGAGAATCCACAGTGGAGAAAAGTCTGAATCCATAGGCGTCTAGGAAGAAACTCGGGTCGTAGTGTGGGCATTGTTCAGCCTTAGAGAAACCACACGCACGTGAGAGGGCTTTCAGGGTACTGAAAGCGCAGGAAGTTTGTCCTCAGCGCAGCCTTCCGGAGGATCAGAATCGGTGGCGGAGTTAGGACAGCCGTTCAGTGTTTGCGCCAGTGCCTTGATGCAGGTGGGTTAGTGTGACTGTCTTTGGAGGTCCTGATGGAGTGGAGCTCCGAAGGCCCAGTGTCTCCTGTAGAAGCTTAAAGTAGCAGTAGAGCGGGTTACTTGCTGGAGTGCGAGGCACTTAGCTCTGTCTTTTGGGTGAGTAGCTGTAGGTTTGAGAGAGGCGGCTCCTGGTTCCTCTGCCTCGTCCCATCTCCTGTATCCCCTTCTCCGTTTACTCATAACCCTGAAGTTGCAGTCATGCGGCTAACCTGATCGAAGCAGCCTCTGTGTGAGATTTACGTTTGCGTGTAGCTCTCTGAGATCCCAGTTCTATAGCAGTTTTTGCAGACAGTTAATGGATTTATGCTTCAGTGTGCATTTTATTTTATTCTGAGGTTCCCGATACTGGAGAGCCGTATCCCCACGTAGACTTGGAATGCTACATTTTTAACAGCATTTTTCTTCGCATGTCACTTTGGCCCCACGGAGTCATTGACACCCATACGTACCCTTCAGCACACCCGGCCCCAGTGCCCACGTTAGCTAAAGACGTGGATGCGTTAGTGGTGGTTGTGGGCATGTGCAGAGAGCGAGGGGAGGGGAGGTTAGCCCGCTGCCCTTGGGCGTGGATGGTTGTACCTTTTGGTGACTTTGGCTCTCCTCTTCACCGTCCTGCTGTACGCTGTGATGCAAGTACGTGTTCACACTCTGCTACGTGTGGCATCACATGGGAGGAAGGAGACAGGGACTTGAAGAAGAGTTAAGTCCCCACAGAGAACGTACACTTGTCCCTGTCGGCCCATCACAGTACTGCTCTCTGGTTCCTGACCAGGTGGTCTGTCACTCTTGTCATGACCCTGGACCCCCTCCTTCTGTGGCCTCTGCACCTCACTCGTCATTCTCTTTTGGTGTCACCATTAGCTATACATGTCTACAGTGGCTGCCTCTTGAGCGCTTCAGCCCACGGTTCCTCGCTTCTGAATCCTGTAGTGCAGCAGAGACAACTCCCAGCCCACCGTCACCAGGCGCTGTGTTTCATCTTTGAGGCTTGTGGCTTGCTGCCAAGGGACTTTACGTGGAGTAGTGAGGCTGGTTTAAAGGGACAGGAGAACTTAGCATCCAGGTGTGGGTTGGCCCTTCGATGGGGCGGTTGTGATTTAAAGGCCAGTAGACCTGTCGCTGCTCCAGATGTTCTGAACGCTCTCAAATCCCCTTTTGATAAACCATGCAAGAAACACGGTGTTTCTCTCGATTCACATCTCATTTTTGGCCGTTTGGTTACCCACTTATTCACTCGATTTGGAGTTGAGTCACTTTTGGCCATTTACAAAGTCATCTGTCACAGCTGGCACCGATTCCACTGCACCTGTTCAGGAGAATAGGGTGTCCGTTCGGGTGAAAACCCAGGAGCAGCACGTAACCACTCAGTGACCGCTCTGAGCAGGGATAGCCCTTAGCACGCAAGTTCCCTAAACAATGTTCTTCAAAATCAGTCATGAAACCTTACACCATAAAGGTCACCTTTGGGATCATAAGTCCCTTCCCTTTAACATCCCTTCACCACCACCGTCGTCAAGGCTGCCGACACCTGTCTCAGCGAGTCGCTGGTCCCACCTGTCATTTGTCATCCTGGTTTCCTGGTTAACTTTTCAAAACAGCGCTTTTCGTTGTCCTTCGTTTTCTTATTCTTCCTTTTGCTTCTCCCTGCTCTTCTCCTTTTGGCTCATATGTTACCATCCCTAATTCTCTCATACTTGAAACTTCAAGTAACTGGAAAGTGAGAAATCTGGTTGTGTCTAGACCTTTGCTCTCTGTGTCAGTTGTGCCTTTACCCTCTGTGAGATTCTGAGGCCATGCTTCTTGAGTGCAGATGTTACATAGGATGGGCGCATTGTCAGAGGGAGGACGCGTGTGTACACACACTCAGTCCCATATAGTTTAGACTTCTGTAATTTGTTTTCTATCTCAATGGAAGCTCTTAGCAGAGCAACACACTAAAATGACTGTAGATGTCCCAGCTAACATCTCTTTGCTCAGAGCAGCGCGCAGCCAGCCCAGTGTTTGACTTGGCGGAAGGGAAGAAAGACTCACTTGAAAGGGCAGCCTCGGAAATGGCCAGGGAGGGTGACGTGGTGGAGAAGGCTATTGTTCCTTTAGGGGTGTGAGTAGAAGCCCATTTTTGGTCTCCAGTTCTCACTTTCAGCATTAGAATATTGTTGATCGGTCTGTGTGACCTGATTTTGAGCTAACAGTGACATGCACGAAGTTCCTTTACCCTGCAGGTTCCATTTTTATGCTCTTAATTTGATGAACTGTTCACCAGTGCTGCCTTCTACCATCCTCAGCTTCCCGTGTTTGCACTCGGAATGACAAAACAGTTCCGTAACTCCTGCCATCCAGCATCGTCGCAGGAAAGGCCTCTTAGGTGTCAGAGGGTGTCTGCCTTGAGCAAGGTGGCCGTGCTGGAACATGGTGCTCGATTCCCATAGAGAGCAGTTAGCGCTGCTCGTGGTTCTGAGGCTCTAGATAATAATGGCTGATGTTTATTGAGCACTTACTGTGTGCCAAACCCTGTGTTAATTCTTTCTCATGCTGTGATCAATATGATTATATTCCCCCTTTTATAGGTGAGAAAGCTGAGGCTCAGGGAGTGGAATGAGTTAACCAAGATTACACAGCCGGTACACGTTAGAGCAGAGATTCTAACCTGCACATCCTGATCCTCGAGCCCGTGCTGCTGACCACTGTGACGCCGTGTCCCTGATGAACACCCTAACCCTGGGCAGCCGTTTCGGAGTGTTGTGTCCCTGGTTATAGGAGGTACTGGGGACAGGATCGTGCAGCATAGTGCAAATCCATTACAATTACTACAATTGGTTGAAAATGTCGTTTTGGTTTATAATGATATCTAAGTGTTGACACTTTTGATGCCTGATAGGGCTAGAAAACTAAACTGTGTAAATAAAACACGTTTAAAAGAGTAACTGGGAGGATAAGGCAGTAGCTTACACGTTCAAATACATTTCTCTCTAGAACGCCCCCGGAAAGTAGAATTATGGAGGGAAAAGAAATATTGATGGGCCAGGCCAGGCAGATGGACACTTAGGGTGACAATAGTGAGTTAACCTACAGCATAAAATCTGGAAAGCCTGTAATTTACTGCCCATTTCCGTCTAGCGTTCTGTTTTTCTTCCAGCATTCATGACGTTTAAACGTCATCTGTTGTTCAATCCTTTTCCTCAGTCTGTTTTTAAAACTTCTGAACTGGTTTTTGTACTCAGCACTCCACTGAAATGTCCTCAGAGTCGCCAGTGGGTGAATATTAATGCCTTTCTCAGTTCTTGCCCTTCTTGATCTATGTTTCGTACTGGTGAATTTCCTCCATCTCAACAGTTCTCTTCTGCTTTGGCTCGTGGGACCCTTGATCATTTTCCTCCAGTTCCTAGCCTTTCTGTCCACACTGAGAATAGGTCCCGTGTCTTCATTTTACTCAGCACTTTTTCTGCTCTCACTCTTCTGCATTTCGATTGCTAACACTTACCTTTTGTTTTTCAGAAACTCAGTACTTCCCACCCTGTGTGTCATCTCTCGACAGCTCCTTACATAGCTGGGTTTCTGAGAACAGAAGCCACCAGGCTTGTCCCCCAGCCCCCAGTTCCCTTTTAAACAGGCATCGTGGCTCAGTGTCTGGACCCTGAGCACACTCGCCGCCCATCGCGTTTCCCGCCCCAGTCTCTCCGCTCTGCACGTCCCGTGTCTTGCTTCGTGGTTGCAGTTCTCAGTTTTCGTTTTGAGGCTGGGTCGTTTTACATTTCTGCCATCCCTCCTTAGCCCTCTGTGCAAATCCCTGTCGCCTGAGGCCCAGGTCACTGTAACCCTTCCTCTCCGGCTCCCTTGCTCGATCCCCGACCCGTTCGCGGCCCCGGCGACCCTCCTCAGGCTCCATTTCCATGCCGTCTCGTTCTCCCTCAGGAACACCCAGCAGGTGACTCCGGTCAGAGCAGCGAGGCCACAGGTTCCCCGTGGCTTTGCCCTCCGCTTAGTCAGCCGCGTTCTCCAGCCTGTTCACCTTCAGCCGGCGCGCTCACCCTTCCTGTGGCCTCCGGCATCGTCCATAAGCCCTTGCTCTGTGCCTTTCTCTAGCTGTGCTTTTCGCTTAGGTTTCTCTTTGGCCCCAGCTCACGGTCATCACTCCTTTCAGGGCCTGGTGTCCTTCCCTCCGGTCCCCACCCCCCACCCCACCCGGCTCCCAGGGACTTAGCCTCCTGACCGTCCACTCCGGCAACAACACTCGAGCCCGATCACATAAGTGGCTCTGGTCCCTGCACTTCCTGACACGCGGCGGCGTAGTTGTCCCTAGCACCCTGTCTACTTTCACATTTATATGTATTTCTGAAATTAAACTGTAAGCTCCTTGAGGGCAGGAGTCATAATTTTGCATTTGTATCTCTGCACCCCATAGTGCCTACTGAGCACACAGTAGGCATTTAATAAATGCTTATCAAATTACTGTGTGGATAATGGTGTTATCTGTAGCAACTTTTATACTGTTTTAAGAATGTACGTCTCATCTTACCACTTTGTGCACAGACCTGTTTCCGTGCGTACCAGTAACTGCTTATAGCTAAGACTAAGGCCAAAAAAATATCCAATTTTAGGAGGGTGTGTGTGAAAAGTTGACTGTGAAGCCCTCCATTTGTTTGGCCGGACTTAATTTTTGGTTAAGAAAGAAAATAGGAAACACTAAAGATTACAGTGTTATTGCAAAAGTACTTGAGAATGAACTTGTATCTAAGGTTAGACAGCGGCTCGTAGCTGGGGGAATTTGGGGCAGTGTCTGGAGGCATTTTTGCTTGAACTGTTGGTCGATGGCCAGGGTGCTGCTGGCATCTGGTGGATCGAGGCTTGGGGAGCTGCTAAACATCCTGCGTGCCCAGGACACACACGATTACCCCGTTCCGTGTGTTTGAGAGCGCCACGGTTGGGAAGCCTTGGTCTAGGTATATTTAAGGTATATAGAAAAAAGAAGAATATGAAATATTAGCATTGTGATTAGAAAAATTAGCTCTATTCTCAGGAAAGCTTTCTTTTGGTGGCTATTTGCATTTTTCCACCCCCTTCCAGCCTTTTCCTTCTGTTTAAAGGACAAGAGCAGATGTTCATCTTTCATGATGGCTTTTTTTTGAAGTTAAAAATGTTAATTCAGGGGTATCTGACAACAACCCAGAGAGGTTTTTCACATGTATCTGTAGCCTGAGGTAATTTATTCAGAAAACACCGTGGGCGTCCTTAGTAGCTGGGGAGTGGGTAGCAGCAGGTTGGGGCTGTGAGGGGGATGTGATGTCGAGAGCTACTCAGGCAGGGACAGGACAGGGCAGGACAATTCTCCTGTGAGTGAGCCTCAGGCCCGCAGGTGCGAGTCAGACTAGAGGGCCTCCGTGTTTTCCTAATAGGGTAGAGCAGCGGTGCCATGTTTCCATGGTGACCGTGTTTCTGGACTCGGCAAGAATTCGTGTGCATGTGACTCCTACTGCACTGTGAGCCTTTCTCGGGGTTGCCAAGAGCTGCTGTTCAGAGACACTCGATAGAACAGCATCACTTAGAAGGCCGTGAAGGGTACAGTGTCCATGTCACAACAAACCTATGACTGATTTGTGAACAGCCTGCCTTCCACTCACCCAACTGGAGCAAGGAAGTCGGAGGCATAAGAAAATACACACGATTGTATAAAGGAACTGGGGAGACACAGACTGACGAACGTGATCACCTACCCGGGTGGTAAGTTGAAGGGGACCGGGGGGAGCAGGACTCCTCTCCATATGCCTATTTAAGTATTCAGCTTTTACATAGTGTACTGCCTAATCAGAAACTTAGATTTTTAAGTAAATTGTTAGAATAGTTTCTGGGCACTCTGGGCATGTTAGATTCCCAGAAAAACTGACGAGAGCCCAGCGCATGCCCACCTCCCTGCAGCCCGCTTCCGTGTGGCCGGCCCCTGTCAGCGCAGTACGTTTGTCACAATCATCGGATCACTGTTAACTGTTAGCACCCTCACTTCCTTCACGTTTCCTTAGTTTTTACCTAACGACTTTTTTCTGTTCCAGCGTCCCCTCCAGGAAACCATGTTCCATTTAATTGTCATGTCTCCATGGCTGTGACAGTTTCTCAGACTTTCTTTTTGCTTTTGATGACCTTGACAGTGTCGGGAGTGCTTGTCAGGCTGTTTGTAGAATGCCCGTCCGTTGGGATCTGACTGATGCTTTTCTCATTACTTGACTGAGGCTGTAGGTTTTGGGGAGGGCCACAGAGGGGAAGTGCCATTCTCATATCGAGGGTGCACACCGTCAGTTTGACTCACCACTGGTGAGACATGAAACAGTCCGTGAAATGGAAAACGGGAGAGAGGGAATAATTGGTGTAATTTGAGTTTAGAGTAAAAATTGTATTAAGTTCAGAGACAACTGGGTTCATCCCCAGGGGATGAGAGAGTGGCAGCAGCCCACCAGGTTCTCCACACACGGCTCTGACTGAGGCGGCGTGGGCTGCAGGAGCGCCCCTGTTCAGACAGGCGAAGGGTCTGTTCCGTCCGAGGAGACGGCATCCCTCTGCTAAGATGCTGTCACAGCATCCGCCGCGGCCGTGATCGTGCAGCAGGCTGGACTTCTGGACCGCACGTCTGTGTGCCAGCCCAGGTAGCTGAAACACACCTGCAAATGATATCGTCATTTTTCCAAATTCATTTCTTATCGGTGGAGTTTCTGATTCGGCCTTCTCTATTCCTGTGCTCCCTCCGCCCTCCATCTACACCTCTCTTCAGTTCCCAATTTGTCGTTTCCCAATTTAATGAAATATGGAAAGTCTTTTTAAGTATTAACTACATGTTACTTTTATGTTCACTCATATCCCAGATTCTGTGCTTTAGATACTTTTATAAAGAGTACATTTAAATAGCTATTTGAGTCGGGCGTTTATTCTAATTATTCTGTGACGTGGCTGGAACAGACACGTTCGATCTGGCTGCCGTGCGATTAATGGGGGGTGGGGTCCCCACACTC